>NW_028270151.1:102717021-102873588 GCF_037043375.1 Chiloscyllium plagiosum | reverse complement strand
CACCCTCCCTCCCCCTCATTCTCCTTCCCCCTCCCTCCCGCTTCATTTTCCTTCCTCTCCCTTCACCCCTCATTCTCCTTCACCCCTCCTCATTCTCCTTCCCACTCCCTACCCCCCATTCTCCATCCCCTCCCCTCCTCCCTCATTCTCCTTCTGCCCCTTCCTCATTCTCCTTCCCCCTCCCTTCCCCTCTTTCTCCTTCCCCCTTCCTCGCCCCTCATTCTCCTTCCCCCTTCCTCCCCCTCTTTCTCCTTCCCCCTCCCTCCCCCATCAATCTCCTTCCCCTCCCTCCCACCTCATTCTCCTTCACCCACTCTACCCCCTCATTCTCCTTCCCCCTCCCTTTCCCTCTTTATCCTTCCCCCTTCCTCTCCCTCATTCTCCTTCCCACTCCCTCCCCCCTCATTCTCCATCCCCTTCCCTCCCACCTCATTCTCGATCCCCTGCCCTACCCCCTCATTCACTATCCTTCTCCCTCCCCCTCATTCCGCTTCCCTCCTTCCTCCTCATTTTCCTTCCCGACTCCTTCCCCCGTCATTCCACTACCCCCTCCCTCACCCCTCATTCCCCTTCCCCCTCTATTCCCCCTCGTTACACTGAGCACCTCCCTCCTTCCTCATTCTCCTTCCCCGCCCTCTCATTCTACTTCCCTATCCCTCCCCACTCATTCCCCTTCCCCACTCCCTCCCCCATTCCTCTTCCCCCCCACCCCACATTCTCCTTCACCCTCCCTCCCCCCTCATTTTCCTTCCCCCTCCCTCCCCATCTCCTTCCCCTCCCTCTCTCCTCATTCTCCTTCCCCCTCCCTCCCCCTCATTCTCCTTCCCCCTGCCTTTCCCCCTCATTCTTTGTCCCCCCTCCCTCTCCCTTCCTCATTCTCCTTCACCCTCCCTCCATCCTCATTCTCCTTCCCCCTCCCTCCCCACTCATTCTCCCACCCTCAGCCTCCTGACTCTACTTCCTCTCATTCTTCCCCATCATTTTCCCTCCCCCCGCCCTCCCCATCATTTTCCTCCACCCTCCCTCCACAATCTCCTTCCCACTCCCTTCCCCTCATTTTCCTTCCCCCTTCCTCCCACTTCATTCTCCTTTCCCCTCACTCCCCTCTCCCACCATCCGCATTCTCCTTCACCTCTTCCCCTCCCTCATTTTCCTTCCCCATCTCTCCCCCCTCATTCGCCTTCCCTCTCCTTCCACTCCTCATTCTCCTTTCCCTCTCACTTCCCCCCTCATTCTCCTTCCTTGTCCCTATCCCCTCAATTTCCTTCCCCCACCTTCCTCCCTCATTCTCCTTCCTCCTTCTCTCTCACGTCTTCATTCTCCTTCCCACTCCCGGCCCCCTCATTCTCCATCCCCTTCCCTCCTCCATCATTCTCCTTCCCCCCCATTCTCCTTCCCACTCCCTTCCGCCTCATTCTCCTTCCCCTCCCTCCCACCTCATTCTTCTTCCCACTCCCTTCCCCTCATTCTCCTTCCCCCTCCCTCCCCTCTCATTCTCCTTCCCCCTCCCACCATCCTCATTCTCCTTTATCCCCTCACCCCTCATTTTCCTTCTCCATCTCTCCCCCATTCTCCTACCCCCTCCCTGCCCCCATTCACCTTCCCCTCCACTCCTCATTCGCCTTCCCACTCCCTCCCCCTCATTCTCCATCCCCTTCCCTCCTCCCTCATTCTCCTTCCCCCTCCCACCCCCCATTCTCCTTCTCCCATTCCTCCCACCACATTCTCAATTTCCCGCTCTACCCCCTCAGTCACCTTCCTTCTCACTCCGCCTCATTTTCCTTCCCTCCTTCCTCCTCATTCTCCTTCTCGACTCCTGCCCCTCCCTCCCTACTCATTCCCTACCCCATTCCCTCCCTCTCCATTCCCCTTCACCCCTCTCTTCCTCCCTCATTCTCGTTCACCTTCCTCCCCCTCATTCTCCTTCCCCACATTCTCCTTTCCCCCTCCGTCCCTCCCTCCTCATTCTCTTTCCTCCCACCCTCCTCATTCTCCTTCCCCCATCCCTCACACCTCATTCTCGTTCCCCCGCCCTACCCCCTCATTCTCCGTCCTTCTCCCTCCCTCCTCATTATCTTTGACGCTCCCACTCATTCTCCTTTCCCCTCTCCCTCATCTCCTTCCCCCTCCCACCATCCTCATTCTCCTTCCCCCTTCCTCTCCCCTCATTCCCCTTCCCTCTTCCTCCCCCTCATTCTCCTTTCCCCTTCCCTCCCTCATTCTACTTCCCACTCCCACCTTCCTCATTCTCCTTCCCTCTCTCCCCATCATTCTCCTTCCCTCCCTCCTTCCTCCTCATTCTCCTTCCTCATCCGTCCCCTCATTCTCCTTCCCCTTCAACCCCCCGCATTCTCCTTCCCCCTTCCTCCCGTTCATTCTCCTTTCCCCCTCCCTACCTCGTTCTTCTTCCCCCTCCCTCCCTCTCATTCTCCTTCCCCTTCCCTCCCCCCTCATTCTCCTTCCCTCTCCCTCCCTCCCCATTCAACTTCGCCCCTCCCTCCCTCATTCTCCTTTCCCCTCTCCCCCCTCATTCTCCTTCCCCACATTCTCCTTTCACCCTCTCTCCTCCCTCATTCTCCTTCCTTCTCCCTCCCCATCATTCCACATCCGCCCGTCATTCTCCTTCCCCCGTCATTCTACTTTCCTGTCCCTCACTCCCCTTCCCGCTCCCTCCCCACTCATTCCCCTTCCTCCCTCCCACCCACCTCATTCCCCTTAACTCCTACATCCCTCCTCATTTTCCTTCCCCCTACCTCCCCTTCATTCTCCTACCACCTCCCGCCCCCTCATTCTCCTTCCCCCTCCCGCCCCCTCATTGTCCTTTGCTCTCCCTCCTCATTCTCCTTCCCTCCCTCCTTCCCCCTCATTCTCCTTCCCCCTCCATCCTCCCTCTGCATTCTCCTTCCCCCCCTCTCTCCTCATTCTCCTTCCACGCTCCCTCCCTCCTCATTCTCCTTCCCCCTCCCTACTCCTCATTCTCCTTCCCCCTCCCTCCCTCCACATTCTCCTTCCCACTCCCTCCCCCTCATCCTCCTCCCCATTCCTCCCCCTCATTCTCCTTCCACGCTTCCTCCCTCCCTCATTCTCCTTCCCCCTCCCTCCCCCCACATTATCCTCACCCCGTCCCACTCCATACATTCTCCATCCCCCCTCCCTCTGCATTCTCCTTCCCCCTCCCTCTCTCCTCATTCTCCTTCCACGCTCCCTCCCTCCCTCATTCTCCTTTCCCGCTCCTTCCCCCTTCATTCTCCTTCCCCCCACCCTACTCATTCTACGTTCCCATCCCTTCCCCAATTCCCCTTCCACCCTCTCCTCCCCATTCCCCTTACCACCTCCCTCCCCCCTCATTCTCCTTCACCTTTCCTGCCCCTTCATTCTCCTCACTCTCTCTCCTCATTCTCCTTCACCCCATTCTCCTTTCCCCCTTCATCCCCCTCATTCACCTTTCCCCTTCTCTCCCCGTCATACTCCATCCATCTCCCTCCCTCCTCATTCTCCTTCACCCCTCCCACCCACCCTCATTCTCCTTCCCCTTCCCCCTCATTCTCCTTCCTCCTCCGCCCCATTCTCATTCCCCTTCCTCCCACCTCATTTTCCTTCCCCATCCCTCCCTCTTTCCCCCTCACCCCACATTCTCCTTCCCCATTCCCCTTCCTCCCTCCCTTCCCCTCATTCCCCTTCCCCTCCCCATTCCCCTTCCCCCCTCCCTTCCCCCCTCACTTCCCTTACTCCCTCCCTCCCTTATCATTCTCGTTCCCCCTCCCTCGCCTCTCATTCTCCTTCACCTTCCCTGCCCCTTCTTCTCCTTCCCCCTCCCTCTGCTTCATTTTCCTTCCCCCTCCCTTCCTCCTCATTCTCCTTTCCCCTCCCTTCCCCCTCATTCTCCTTCACCCCTCCCTCTCCCCTCCTCATTCTACTCTCCACTCCCACCCCCCTCATTTTCCATCCCCTTCCTTCCTCCCTCATTCTCCTTCCGCCTCCCTTCCCCTCTTTCTCCTTCCCCCTTCCTCCCACCTCATTCTCCTTCCCCCTTCCCCCCTCATTCTCCTTCCCCCTCCCTCCCCCTCATTCTCCTTCCCCCTCCCTTCCCCTCTTTCTCCTTCCCCCTTCCTCCCCCTCTTTCTCCTTCCCCCTCCCTTCCCCCTCATTCTCCTTCCCCCTCCCTTCCCCCCTCATTCGCCTTCACCCCTCCCTCTCCCCTCCCCATTCTACTCTCCACTCCCTCCCCCCCATTCACCATCCCCTTCCCTCCTCCCTCATTCTCCTTCCGCCCCTTCCTCATTCTCCTTCCCCCTTCCTCCCTCTCATTCTCCTTCCCCTCACTCCCACCTCATTCTCCTTCACCCACTCTACCCCCTCATTCTCCTTCCCCCTCCCTCTCCACTCATTTTCCTTCCTTCAGCCTCCTCATTCTCCTTCCCCTCATTCCTCCCCCTCATTTTCCTTCCCCCACCCTCCCCATCTCATTCCCCCTCCCTCCCTCCTGATTCTCCTCCCCATTCCCTTCCCCCTCATTTTCCTTCACCCTTCCTTCCCCCTCCCTCCCCTCATTATCCTGCCCCCTCCCACCGTCCTTATTCTCCTTCCCCCTCCCTACCAGTTCATTCTGCTTCCCCATTCCTCCCTCCCCATTCCCCTTCCCCCTACCTCCTCATTCTCCTTCCCCATCCCTCCCCATTCCTCTTAAGCCCTCCCTCCCCATTCCCTTTCCCACCTCCCACCCCCTTCATTCCCCTTACCCCCTCCCTCCCTTCTAATTCTCCTTCCCCATCCCTCCCCCATTCCTCTTAACTCCTCCCTCCCCATTCCCTTTCCCACCTCCCACCCCCTTCATTCCCCTTACCCCTCTTCCTCCTTCCCCCTCCCTCCCCCCTCATTCTCCTTCCCCTCCCTCCCACCTCATTCTCCTTCACCCACTCTACCCCCTCATTCTCCTTCCCCCTCCCTCCCCATTCATTCTCCTTCCTTCAGCCTCCTCATTCTCCTTCCCCTCATTCCTCCCCCTCATTTTCCTTCCCCCACCCTCCCCATCTCATTCCCCCTCCCTCCCTCCTGAGTCTCCTTCCCATTCCCTTCCCCCTCATTTTCCTTCACCCTTCCTTCCCCCTCCCTCCCCTCATTATCCTGCCCCCTCCCACCATCCTTATTCTCCTTCCCCCTCCCTACCAGTTCATTCTGCTTCCCCATTCCTCCCTCCCCATTCCCCTTCCCCCTCCCTCCTAATTCTTCTTCCCCATCCCTCCCCCATTCCTCTTCTCCACTCCCTGCCCATTCCCCTTCCCCCCTCCCTCCCCCTTCATACCCCTTACCCCCCACCTCTTTCTCCTTGCCCCTCCCTCTCCACTCATTCTCCTTCCCCATCCCTCCCCCCTCATTCTCCTTCCCCCTCCCTCCCCCTCATTCCCCTTATCCCCTCCATCCCTCCTCATTCTCCTTCCCCCATTCTCCATCCCCCCTCCTTCCCGCCCTCATTCTCCTTCCCATTTCCTCCCTTCATTCTCCTTTCCCCTTCCCCACCCCCTTATTCTCTGTCCCTCTCCCTCCCTCCTCATTCTCCTTCACAATAACTCCCCCCTCAGTCCCCTTAAACCCTCCATCCCTCCTCATTCTCTTTCCCACTCCCTTCCCCTCATTCTCCTTGCCCGTACCATCCCCTTTATTCGCCTTCCCCCTCCCTCCCTCATTGTCCTTCCCCCTTCCTCCCCCCTCATTCTCCTTCCTCATCCGTCCCCCCATTTTCCTTCCCCTACCACCTCCCCATTCTCCTTCCCCCTTTCCTCCCCCCTCATTCTCCTTTCCCCTTTCCTTCCCCCTCATTCTCCTTTCCTCTCCCTCCCTCCCCATTCTCCTTCACACCTCCCTCCCTCATTCTACTTCGCCTTCCTCCCACTCATTCTCCTTTCCCCTCCCTCCACCCTCATTCTCATTCCCCAATTCTCGTTCCCCCCTCCCTCCCGCCCTCATTCTCCTTCCCCCTCCCTCCCCCTCATTCTCCTTCCCTCTATCTCCCCCCTCATTCTCCTTCCCCCTCCCACCCTCCTCATTCTTCTTCCGTATGCCTCCCGCCCTCATTCCCCTTCCCCTCCCTTCTCCCTCATTCCCCTTTCCGCCTCACTCCCCATTCTCCTTCCCCCTCCATTCCCCCATTCTCATTCCCTATCCCTCCCCCTCATTCTCCTTCCACATCCCTCTCCCCTCATTCTCCTTCCACATCCCTCTCCCCTCATTCTCATACCTCCTCCCTCTCTCCTCATTCTCCTACCCTCTCCCACCCTCCTCATTCTCCTTCCACGCTTCCTCCCTCCCTCATTCTCCTTCCCCCTCCCTCCCCCCACATTATCCTTACCCTGCTCCACTCCACACATTCTCCTTCCCCCCTCCATCCTCTCCTCATTCTCCTTCACCCCTCCCTCCGCATTCTCCTTCCCACTCACTCACCCCTCTTTCTCCTTCCCTGCCCTCCCCATCTCCTTCGCCCTCCCTCCCTCCCCATCTCCATCCCCCTCCCACCCCTCTCATTCCCCTTCCCCTGCCTTCCTCTCTCATTCTCCTTACCCCCTCCCTTCCCCTCTCATTCTCCTTGCCCCCTCCCTCTCCCCTCCGCATTCTCCTTCCCCTACCCTCCCCACTCATTTTCCTACCCTCTCCCTCCTTATTCTCCTTCCCCCTCACTCCTCCCCCTCATATTCCGTCACCCGCGCTCCCCCATCTCCTTCCCCTTCCCTCCCTCGTCATTCGCCTTTCCACTCCCTTCCCCCACATTTTCCTTCCCCCTCCCTCCCACTTCATTCTCCTTCCCCGCCACCATCCTTATTCTCCTTCACCCCCTCCCCCCTCATTTTCCTACCCCATCTCTCCCCCATTCTCCTTCCCTCTCCCTCCCTCCTCATTCACCCTCCCCCTCCACTCCTCACTCTCCTTCACCACTCACTTCCCTCCTCATTCTCCTTCCCCCTCCCTCCCCCATTCTCCTTTCCCCATTCCTCCCACCTCCTTCTCAATCTACCCCCTCATCCTTCTCCCTCCTCCTCATTCTCCTTCCTGACTCCTTCATCCTCCCTCAACCCTCATTACACTTCCCCCTCCATTCTCCCTAATTCCCCTTAACCCCTACCACCCTCCAAATTCTCCTTCCCCCACCCTCCCCCATCATTCTTCTTCCCCCTCCCTCCCCCCTCATTGTCCTTCACCCTCCCTTAACCCCTCATTCTCCTTCACCCCTCCCTCACCCTCATTCACCTTCCCCCTCACTCCCACCTCATTCTCCTTCCCCTGCCCTCCCCATCTCCTTCCCCCTCCCACCCTCGTCATTCTCCTTACCCCTCCCTCTCCCCTCATTCTCCTTCCCCCTCCCTCATTCTCCTTCCCCCTCCCTCATTCTCCTCCACTCTCCCTCTCCCCCATTCTCGTTCGTTCTCCCTCATTCTCCTTGAATCTCCCTCTCCCTCATTCTCATCCCCCTCCCACATTCTCCTCCGCTTCCCTCATTCTCCTCCCCTTCCTCAGTCTCATTCTCCTTCCCTCTCCCTCATTCTCCTCCCCTCTCCCTCATTCTCATTCCCCTCCCTCATTCTCCTCCCCTCCCTCATTCTCCTCCCCCTCCCTCATTCTCCGCCCTCTCCCTCATTCTCCTCCCCTCCCTCATTCTCATTCTCCTTACCTCTCCCTCATTCTCCTTCCCTCTCCCTCTCCCTCTTTCTCCTCCCACTCCCTCATTCTCCTCCCTCTCCCTCGTTCTCCTTCCCTCTCCCTCATTCTCCTTCCCTCTCCCTCTCCCTCTTCCTCATTCTCCTACCCCCACCCTCTCCCTCATTCTCCTTTCCCCTCCCTCTCGGTCTCACTCATTCTCCTCCCCTCCCTCATTCACCTCCCCCTCCTTCATTCTCCTCCCCCTCCCTAATTCTCCTTCCCCATCCCGCTTCCCCTCCCTCATTCTCCTTCCCCCACCCTCTTTCTCCTCCTCCTGCCCCTCCTCATTCTCCTCCTCCATCTCTTTAATTCTCCTCCCTCCTCCCTCTCCCTCATTCTCCCTCCCTCTCCCTCATTCTCCCACCCTCTCACTGATTCTCCTTCCTCCTCCCACATTCTCCTTTCCTCTCCCCCTCCCTCATTCTCCTTCCCCCTTCCTCATTCTCCTCCCCCCTCCCTCACCCACATTCTCCTGCCCCCTTCCTCATCCTCATTTTCCTTCCCCCTCCTTCATTCTCCTTCCTCACCTCTCCCTCTTTCTCTTCCCCCACCCAGTTTCTCCTCCACTCCCTCTCCCTCTCCCTCACTCTCCTCCCCCTCCCCATTCTCCTCCCACCTCCCTCATTCTCCCTCCCTCTCCCACATTTTCCTTCCCTCTCCCACATTCTCCTTTCCTCTCCCTCTCCCTCATTCTCCATCCTCCTCCCTCACCCTCATTCTCCTTCCCCCTCCCTCATTCTCCCTCCCTCTCCCTCATCCTCCCACCCTCTCCCGCATTCTCCTTTCCTCTCCCTCTCCCTCATCCTCCTTCCCCTCCCTCATCCTCATTCTCCTTCCCCCTCCCTCATCCTCCGTCTCCTTCCCCCTCCCTCATCCTCATTCTCCTCCACCCTCCCCCATTCTCCTCCCCTGCCCCCTCCCCCATTCTCCTCTCCTGCCCTCTCCCTCATTCTCCTCCCCCCTCATTTTCCTCCCCTTCCCTCTCCCTCACCCTCATTCTCCTCCCCCTCCCTCTCCCTCTCCCTCATTCTCCTTCCCTCAACCTGCCCCTCATTCTACTGCCCCTAATTCTCCTCCCCCTCCCTCATTCTCCTCCCCCTCCCTCATTCTCCTCCCCCTCCCTCATTCTCCTTCCTCCTCCCCCTCCCTCATTCTCCTTCCCTCTCCCTCATTCTCCTTCCCTCTCCCTCATTCTCATCCCCCTCCCTCTCCCTCATTCTCCACCTCCTCCCTCCCCCCTCATTCTCCTTCCCCCTCCCTCCCCCTCATTCTCCTTCCCTCTCCCTCTCCCTCATTCTCCTTCCCTCAACCTGCCCCTCATTCTACTGCCCCTAATTCTCCTCCCCCTCCCTCATTCTCCTCCCCCTCCCTCATTCTCCTCCCCCTCCCTCATTCTCCTTCCTCCTCCCCCTCCCTCATTCTCCTTCCCTCTCCCTCATTCTCCTTCCCTCTCCCTCATTCTCATCCCCCTCCATCCCCCTCATTCTCCTTCCCCCTCCCTCCCCCTCATTCTCCTTCCCCCTTCCTCATCTTCATTCTCCTTCCCCCTCCCTCTATCTCCTCCCCATCCCTCTTTCTCCTCCACTCCCTCTCCCTCATTCTCCTCCCCTCCCTCTCCCTCATTCTCCTCCCCTCCCTCTCCTTCATTCTCCTCCCTCCTCCCTCTTTCTCCCCCCTCCCACATTCTCCTTTCCTCTCTTCTCCCTCATTCTCCTCCCTCACCCTCATTCTCCTTCCCCCTCCCTCACCCTCATTCTCCTTCCCCCTCCCTCATTCTCCTTCCCACCTCATTCTCCTTTCCCCTCCCTCTCCCTCATTCTCCTTCCCCTCATCCTCATTCTCCTTCCCCCTCCCTCATCCTCATTCTCCTTCCCCCACCTCTCCCTCTTTCTCCTCCACCCTCCCCCATTCTCCTCCCCTGCCCCTCCCTCATTCTTCTTCCCCTCCCTCTCCCTTATTCTCCTCCCCCCTCATTTTCCTCCCCTTCCCTCTCCCTCACCCTCATTCTCCTCCCCCTCCCTCATTCTCCTCCCCTCCCTCATTCTCCTCCCCTCCCTCATTCTCCTCCCCCTCCCTCATTCTCTTTCCCCCTCCCTCATTCTCCTTCCCGCTCAATCATTCTCCTTCCCCCTTCCTCATTCTTCTTACCCCTCCCCCTCCCTCATTCTCCTTCCCCCTCCCGCTTCCCCTCCCTCTTTCTCCTTCCCCCTCCCTCATCCTCTTTCTCCTCCCCTTCCCCTCCCTCATTCTCCTCCTCCATCTCCCTCATTCTCCTCCTCCATCTCCCTCATTCTCCTTCCCCCTCCCTCATTCTCCTTCCCCCTCCCTCATTCTCCTTCCCCCTCGAACTGCACAGTTCTGTGTTTTTAACCAGTCACTTGTGGCTTCTCCTTTTGATTCAGTCATTGTTTTGCTTGAGCACGTTCACTTTTAAGAACCTCAACAGACTTCATAGCACCATTTGCAGTTAATTCAATCCCCAATTTGGTGGCAGTATCCTGCCACGGGCACAAAACTGATTCTTAGTGCCTCTCGTCACAAAACTGTTGCTATAGTCCAATTAACTCTTTTGTTCCCGCTCCCATGTTATGTTGCCAAGTCAATTGCTGAGCTGATTTAACCAATTGGACAGATTTAAGGACACCTAATGGCCAGTCTTCATCACCCAATGTTTTATTTAGACATCCAGACAGGTTTCTAAAGGCCCCAGACTTTTAGGGAAATTTTACACATAATTTCACTAACTGATGATGGATCATTTGTTCTGTCTATGTAATTATCCATTTTAAAATTACTTCAGTTTTATAGCAACTAATTTTAAAAAAAATACTCACTAATCAGACTTCTACAAAGACTAATTATGTCACAAAACCTTCTTTAAAAAATTAACATTTATTATAAAATATCGCGATATAACTTCATTTAAAAATCAACATAAGTATTGATTTTTTATTTATTAACTTATTAAGTATTAGGTTATTATTAATATAATAAAATATATCATTAAAAACTGGGGGCCTCTTCTCTCCCTAAACACTTTAAATATCGAACTTCTTTAATAGCTGCCTATATTGGAAATGTTGAGGGCAACAGCTTCCGAAAATACTGCTGAAAATACAAACATCTGATTTCTGTACAACCTGGAAATGTACAAAACTCGGGGGAGATCGATTTTTTTTTTCAAAAACCCGGAAATTAACGAAGTTCAAGCGATCGAAGGTTTTTTTAAAACCGAAAAGAAACGAAGTTCAAACGATCCAAACCCGAAAATAAACGAAAAAGTTTACGCAAAGTTTTTTTTTAAAAACCCCAAAAATTAACAAGGCTTGGGAATTCAGCTTCCAACCCTTCCCTCAGAGTTGAGCAATTTTCGAAGCCCACTGCCCAGGACCAAAGCACCTTCAACTTCAATTAATCTCTCCCCACTTTTTTTTAACATTTAACAAGTCCCCCAGACCCAACCCTTGCTAAGCCCGATCCTTTCGGGCTGGACTGGAAAATAAACAGCGAGGGATCATGTCAGACACCTTTTGAATGAGAGGAAAACCAAACGCTCTTAAAATAGACAGTAATGAAGGACTTTTAACCCTTACAGTGTTCACAATCTGTCCGAGCCGAAAACGTCTCACAGCACCAAAATGAAGAACCTAGACCCCTCAAGAGGGGCTTCTTGGTTCAAGATCGGTCAAAAGAATCGACACATGTGGTCTGTTCAAAAAGCAAGGGCCATTAGTTTATTGAATTAAAGTACCTTGACCCAATTCTGTTCAGCAACACAGAGATTGAAGCTTCTGTGTTCAGTGGTGAAGTTGCACAATTACATTTGAAAATTACACACTATTTATATGTTCTTTAAGAAATAGTACAGCCTTCATTACAAGAAAGACCTATCACATATGGTAAGGTGACATGAATTACTGCAAGTTAATCCAATCTTATTTCCTGGGAAAGGGCTCTTAATTACAAGAAAAGTCCAATCAACTGTAATATGGTGATGGTGATATAATTGAGAACAGGCTAATCCAATGGTATTCCTTGAAAAAGAAATCTTATTTACATAAGTTGTCATGCTGTGAGAAACAGAGCTCACAATATAATAAATTTCAGACTGCGTAAAATTCTGAAGCAGCGAATTTTATTGAAACGTTCTTGCACGAAGTAGCCACCCCAATCCAGAAATTACTCCACAATTGATACAGTTTAATTCTCGTTTACCTCATTGACCTTCAAACCTATCATTATTCCTTGTTGTGTTCTGCGCTCTGCCCTTGTTTACTTCTCCACCTACTCCAAGCCGGGCGACCCTCACCCCTATCCCTTATTTGTAAGTGATTTGGCTCACTTCAGTGCTGACATGAGGGAAACGCGATGAGCTTGGCATATTTTGATGTTCTTTTGACCTTATCTGTCTGTCTGTAACATCTTCCATTGTTTGCAGGCACATTTCATTCCTGTATGCACATTTTAGCGAATGAAAAATAACTATGTTTTGCTTCCAAATAGTTTTCATTACTGTGTTAGTTTTTATTTTTGCCTTACATAAGCAATCACTAATTCAGCTTTTAGCTGATACTGGTGTTAATAAGTAATTATTAATTTGGCTGAAACAATTATATACTGATGTTAATAAACCATTATGGTTGCAGAAGTAACACTGCTTTACCTACATCCCACACATGCCATGTGTCAGTTCAATGTTAATTCAAATGGTAAATTAATGTGTCAGTATTCAATTTATGAAAACTCTGTTGTTCCCTTATCTTTGAATTTCAGCTTAATTCTGCAAATCAGGTCATTTTAGACTATTCATTTAAATCAGAAACCATTTTGGAGTAAATAGAAATCTACACAAACTTGTTACCTAAATTCAAATTTTAGATTCTCATAATCAGGAAATTTAGAGTCTCCTCGGTTTAGGGCACTGTCTCTGTGCTGGCTGGTTAAACAAATATAACCAGGAGATTTAGAGTTTCCTCAGTTAAGGCACTGACTGTTTAAATATGTATAACCAGGAGATTTAGAATCGCCTCAGTTTCCAACTCAAGCTATGAGTCCCCTCAGTTTAGGGCACTGGGTCTGTGCTGTGTGTTTAAACGTATAAAACCAGGAGATTTAGAGTCTGCTCAGTTTAGGGGACTGATTCTATGCTGGGTGACTAAATAAATATATAACCAGGAGATTTGGAGTGTGCTCATTCTAGGGCTATATATATAATCAGGAGAATGAGTGTCTCCTCAGTTTTGGGCACTGAGTCTGTGCTGGTTGGTTAAATAAATATATATAACCAGGACATTTAGAGTCTTCTCAGTTTAGGACACTGACTCTGTGCTGGCTGGTTTAATGTACATAACTAGGAGATTTACAGTCTCCTCAGTTTAGGGTACTGACTCTGTGCTGGCTGGTTAAATAAATATATTCAACCAGGATATTTTGAGTCTGCTCAATATAGGGCACTGACTTTGTGCTGCCTGGATGAATCAAAATATATAACCAGGAGATTTAGATTCCCCTCAGATTAGAGCATTGTCTCCGTTCTGGCTGGTTAAATATATATATAACCAGGGGATTTGGAGTCTCCTCAGTTTTGGGTCCTGTCTCTGGGCTGGCTGGTTAATTATCTTTGAGCAGAAGATTTTGAATCTCCTCAGTTTAGGGCACTGACTCAGTGTTGGCTGGTTAAATATATATGACCAGGAGATTTACACTCTCCTCAGTTTAGGGCACTGTGCTGGCTGGTTAAATAAATGTATATAACCAGGACATTCAGATTCTCCTTAGTTTAGATTCTCTGCTAGCTGGTTAAATAAATATATAAAACCAGGAGATTTAAAGTGTACTCAGTTTAGAGCACGGACTCCGGGCTGGCAGATTAAGTATATATATTCAAGAGATTTAGAGTCTTCTCAGCTATGGGCCCCAGACTCTGTTCTGGCTGGTTAAATAAATATATATATCCAGGAGATTTACAGTCTCCTCAGATTAGGGCACTGACTCTGTTCTGGCTGGTTTAATATACATGACGAGGAGATTTAGAGTATCCTTAGATTAGAGCTCTGACTCTGGGCTTGCTGATTAAGTGTATATAACCAGGAGATTTACAGTCTCCTCAGTTAAGGGAACTGTCTCTGTGCTTCAAACCTATCATTATTCCTTGTTGTGTTCTGCCCCTGCCTAGCTGAGCTCTGCCCTTGTTTACTTCAAATAAATATATATAATCAGAAATTTGTAGTCTCCACAGTTTAGAGCACTGACTCTGTGCTGACAGGTTGAATAAATATATGCATCGAGAAGATTTAGGGTCTCCTCAGGTTAGGACACTCTCTCTGTTCTGGCTGGTTAAATATATATAACCAGGAGATTCAGAGTCTCCTCAGTTGAGGGCACTGTCTCTGTTCTGGCTGGTTAAATACATATAACCAGGAGATTTAGAGTCTCCTCAGGTTTAGGTCCTGCCTCTGGGTTGGTTGATTTATTATCTATTAGCAGAAGCTTTTGAGCCTCCTCAGTTTAGGGCACTGACTCTGTTCTGGCTGGTTAAATATATATAACCAGGAGATTTAGAGTCTCCTCACCTTAGGGCACTGACTCTGTGCTGGATGGTTAAATATATATATTTCCAGAGATTTAGAGTCTCCTCAGCGAAGGACACTGACTCTGGGCTGGCTGGTTAAATAAATATACATAACCAGGAGATTTCGACTCTCCTCACTTTAGGGTGCTGACTCTGCGCTGGCTGATCAAATTTATATATTCAGGAGATTCAGAATCTCCTCAGCGAAAGGCACTGACTCTGGGCTGGATGGTTAAATAAATGTATATAAGCAGGTGATTGAGACTCTCCTCAGTTGAGGGCAATGACTCAGTGCTGCCTGTTTTAATATATATTACCAGGAAATTCGGTCTCTCCACAGTTTAGAGCACTGATGGTTGATGACTGGTTAAATAAATATGCATAACTAGGAGATTTAGACTCTCCACAGTTTAGGGCTGTGACTATGTGCTGGATGGATGAATACATATCAGTAACCAGGTGATTTAAAGACTCCTCAGTTTAGGGCACTGACTCTATGCTGGCTGGTTAAATATATATAACCAGGAGATTTACACTCTCCTCAGTTTAGGGCACTGACTCTGTGCTGTCTGGTTAAATATATATATATTTAGGGCACAGAGTCAATGCCCTAAGCTGACGAGACTCAAATCACCTGGATGTATATATTTATTTAACCAGCCAGCACAGAGTCAGTGCTGTAAATTGAGGAGACTCTAAATATTCTGGTTATAAAAATTTTAACCAGCCACCACACAGTCATTGCCCGAAACTGAGGAGACTCTAAATCTCTTGGTTATATCTACGTATTTACCCAGCCAGCCCAGAGTCAGTGCCCCAAACTGAGGAGACTCTAAATATTCTGGTTATGAAAATTTTAACCAGCCATCACACAGTCATTTCCCTAAACTGAGGAGACTATAAATCTCCTGGTTCTCAGTCAGTGCCCTCAAAGATGAAGAATTTAAGTCTCCTGGATATACATGTTTATTTAACCAGCCGGCACAGAATCAGTGCCTTAACTGAATAGACTGTACATCTCCTGGTTATGTATATTTAAACAGTAAGCACAGAGTCAGTGCCCTAAACTGAGGAGACTCTAAATCACCTGATTATATATATTTAACCAGCCAGCACAGAGTCAGTGCCCTAATCTGAGAAGACTCTAAATCCCCTGATTACATATACTTAATTAGCCAGCCCAGAGTCAGCGCTCTTGCCGAAGGAGACTCTAAATCTTCTGGTTATGTATATTAAACCATCCAGGATAGAGTCAGTGCCATAAACAGAGGAGACTGTAAATCTCCTGTTTATATATATTTATTTAACCAGCCAGCAGAGAATCTGTGTCCGAAACTGAGGAGACTCTAAATGTTCTGGTTATATATATTTCACCAGTCAGCAAAGAGACAGTGCCCAAAACTGAAGAGTCTCTAAATCTCCTGGATATCTATATTTATTTAACCAGCCAGCACAGAGTCAGTGCCCTAAACTGAGGAGACTCCAAATCACCTGGTTATATATGTATTTAACTATCCAGAACATCGTCACATCCCTGAACTTTGGAGACTCTAAATCTCCTAGTTATATATATATTTATTTAACGCACGAGCCGACAGGCAGTGCCCTAAACTGAGGAGACTCCAATTATCCTGGTAATATATATCTAAACAAACAGCACAGAGCCAGTGCCCTTAACTGAGGTGACTCTAAATCTCCTGGTTATATATCTTTATTTAAACAGCCAGCCCACAGTCAGTGCCCTAAACTGTGGAGACTTAAATCTCCAGGTTATATATATTTGACCACCCAGACAAGAGTCAGTGCCCTAAACTGAGGAGATTCAAAATCTTCTGGTTATATATATTTGACCAGCCAGCCCACAGTCATTGACCGAAACTATGGAGACACCGAACCCCCTGATTATATATATTTATTTGACCAGCCAGCGCAGAGTCACTGCCCTAAACTAAGGAGACTCGAAATCTCCTGCTTTTGCATATTTATTTAACCAGCTAGCCCAGAGGCAGTGTCCTTAGCTGAGGAGACTCTAAATCTCCTGGATAAATATATTTATTTAACCAGCCAGAACAGAGTCACTGCCCTAAACTGAGGAGACTCAAAATCTTCTGTTCACATTATTCACCAACCAGCCCAGAGGCAGGACACAAAACTGAGGAGACTATAAATCTCCTGGTTATATATATTTAACCAGCCAGAACAGAGACAGTGCCCTAATCTGAGGAGACTCTAAATTTCCTGGTTATATATTTTGATTTAACCAGGTAGCACAGAGTCAGTGCCCTTTCTTGAGCAGACTCTAAATATTCTGGTTTTATATATATATATATATATATATATATATATATATTTATATTATATATATATATTTCACCAGCCAGCACAGAATCAGTGCCCTTAACTGATGACACTCTGAATCTGCTGGTTTAGGGCAATGACTGTGGGCTGGCGGGTTAAATAAATGTATATATCTAGCAGATTTAGAGTGTCCTCAGTTGAGGGCTCAGTCTATGTGCTGGATGGATAAGTACAAATTTATAATCAGGAGATTTAGAGTCTCCTCAGTTTGGGGCATTGACTCTGTGCTGGCTGGTTAAATAAATAGATATAACCAGGTGATTTAGTGACTGTTCAGTTTAGGGTACTGACTCTGTGCCTTCTGTTTAAATATATATATATAACCAGGAGATTTAGAGTCTCCTCATCTTAAGGCCCCGACTCTGTGCGAGATGGTTAATTACATATAACCAGGAGATTTAGAGTCTCCTCATTTTAAGGCCCCGAATCTGTGCGAGATGGTTAATTAAATGTAACCTGGAGATGTAGAGACTCCTCATTTTAAGGCACTGACTGTGTAGTGGCTGGTTAAAATTTTTATAACCAGGATATTTAGAGTCTCCTTAGTTTGGGGCACTGACTCTGGGCTGGCTGGTTAAAAAATTAGGTATAACCAGGAGATTTAGAGTCTCCTCGTTTCGGGCACTGACTTTTTGCTGGCTATTTAAATAAATACATATAACCAGGAAATTCCGATTCTACTCAGTCTAGAGCACTGACTCTGTGCTGGATGGTTTAATAAATACATATAACCAGGATATATCGAGTCTGTTCATTTTAGGGCACTGACTTTTGCTGGCTGGCTGAATAAAAATAAAACAGGAGATTTAGAGTCTCCTCAGTTTAGGGCACTGACTCTGTGCTGTCTGTTTAAATATATATAACCAGAAATTTAGAGTCTCCCCAGTTAAGGACACTGACTTGCGATGGTGGGTTAAATAAATATAAATAACTCGGCGATTTTGACTCTCCTCAGTTTAGGGCTCAGACTGTGTGCTGGATGGATAAATACACATAAATTACCAGGAGTTTTCGAGTCTCCTCATTTTAAGGCACTGACTCTGTGTGTCTGGTTAATACCAGGAGATTTAAAGTCTCCTCATTTCAAGGAACTGACTGTGTGCTGTCTGTTTAAATATATATAACCAGGTGATTTAGAGCCTCCTCAGTTAAGGAACTGACTGTGTGCTGTCTGTTTAAATATACATAACCAGGTGATTTAGAGCCTCCTCAGTTTAGGGCACTGACTCTGTGGTGGCTAGTTAAATATATATATAACCAGGATATTTAGAGTCTCCACAGGTACTGACTCTGGGCTGGCTGGGTAAATATACATAACCAGGAGATGTAGAGTCTCCTCAGGTCAGGGCACTGACTCTGTGCTGTCTGATTAAATAAATATATATAACCAGGCGATTCAGATTCCCCTCAGTTTAGAGCACTGACTCTGTGTTGACTGTTTAAATATATATATGTAACCAGGAGATTTAGTATCTCCTCAGTTTAGAGCTCAGACTATGTGCTGGATGGATAAAAACATATATATGACCAGGAGATTTAGAGTCTCCTCATTTCAAGCAACTGACTGTGTGCTGTCTGTTGAAATATATATAACCAGGCGATTTAGAGTCTCCTCAGTTAAGGCACTGACTGTGTGGTGGCTGGTAAAAAAGTTTTATAACCAGGATATTTAGAGTCTCCTCAGTTTGGGGCACAGACTCTGTGCTGGCTGGTTAAATAAATTGATAAAACCCGTAGATTTAGATTTCTGCAGGTGAGTTAAATAAATATACATAACCAGGAGATTCAGATTCTCCTCAGCCTAGAGCACTGACTCTGTGCTTGATGGTTAAATTTAAAAAAAACCAGGAGACTTAGAGTCTCCTCAATTAAGGGCACTGACTCTGTGCTGTCTGTTTAAATATAAATAACCAGGAGATTGACATATTCCTCAGTTTAGGGCACTGACTCTGTGGTGGCTAGTTAAATATACATAACCAGGATATTTAGTGTCTCCTCAGTTTGGGGTACTGACTCTGGGCTGGCTGGGTAAATATACATAACCAGGAGATGTAGAGTCTCCTCAGGTTAGGGCACTGACTCTGTGCTGTCTGATTAAATAAATATATATAACCAGGAGGTTCAGATTCCCCTCAGTTTAGGGCAATGACTCTAAACTGACTGCTTAAATATATATATATGTAAACAGGAGATTTAGTACCTCCTCAGTTTAGAGCTCAGACTATGTGCTGGATGGATAAAAACATATATATGACCAGGAGATTTAGAGTCTCCTTATTTCAAGGAACTGACTCTGTGCTGTCTGTTTAAATATATATAACTGGGAGTTTTAGAGTATCCTCAGTTAAGGCAGTGATTCTGTGCTGACTGATTAATTATATATATCCAGGAGATTGAGAGTCTGTTCAGTTTAGAGCACTGACTCTGTGCTGACTGATTAAATGAATGTATATAACCATGACATT
This sequence comes from Chiloscyllium plagiosum, assembly GCF_037043375.1. Lineage (NCBI taxonomy): Eukaryota > Metazoa > Chordata > Chondrichthyes > Orectolobiformes > Hemiscylliidae > Chiloscyllium > Chiloscyllium plagiosum. The sequence goes on along the minus strand of NW_028270151.1, from coordinate 102,854,505 downwards.
TACAGTCTGCTCATTATACGGCACTGACTGTGGGCTAGCGGGTTAACTAAATATATATAACTAGGAGATTTGCATTCGCCCCAGTTTAGGGCTCAGAGTATGTGCTGGATGGATAATACACATATATAAACAGGATATTTAGAGTCTTCTCAGTTTGGGGCACTTACTCTGGACTGACTCTGTAAATAAATATATAACCAGGAGATTTAGAGTCAGCTCAATTTAGGGTTCAGACGATGTGCTGGCTGGTTAAATAAACATACATAATCAGGGAATTTAGAGTCTCCTCAGTTTAGGGCACTGACTCTGTGCTGGCTGGTTAAATAAATATACATAACCGGGAGATTCAGTCTCCTCATTTTAATGCACTGGCTCTGTGCTGGTTGGTTAAATAAATATATAAAACCAAGAGATATAGATTCTGCTCATTTAAGGGCACTGACTCTGTTCTGTCCATTTAAATATATATAACCAGGAGATTCAGCTTCTTCTCAGTTTGGGGTACTGACTCTGTGCTGGATGGTTTAATAAATATACATAACCAGGAGATTTAGAGTCTGCTCATTATAGGGCACTGACTCTGTGCTGGCTGGTGAAATAAACATATATAAACAGGAAATATAGAGTCTCCTCAGTTTAGGGCACTGTCTCTGTGCTGGCTCGATAAATAAATATAACCAGGAGATTTAGAGTCTCCTCAGTTTTTGGTCCTACTCTGCACTGGCTGGTTCACTATCTATGAGCAGAAGATTTTGTGTCTCCCCATTTTAGGGCATTGACTCTGTTCTGGTTGGTTAAATATATGTATAACCAGCAGATTTAGAGTCTCATCAGTTTACATCACTGACTCTGTGCTGGCTGGTTAAATAAATATAGTTATCCAGGAGATTTAGAGTCTCTGCAGCTAAGGGCACTGATTCTGGCTGGCTGGCTAAATAAATATATTGAACTAGGAGATGTAGAGTCTCCTTAGTTTAGGGCACTGACTCTGAGCAGGCTGGTCAAATATATATGTGTAATCAGTAGATTTAGAGTCTCCACAGTTTAGGGCACTGACTCTGTGCTGGCTGGTTAAATATATATAAAGAGGAGATTTATACTCTCCTCAGTTTAGGGCAGTGACTCTGTGCTGGCTGGTTAAATATATATATAGGGCACAGAGTCAATGCCCTAAGCTGATGAGACTCTAAATCTCCTGGTTATATATATTTAATTAGCCAGCACAGAGTCAGTGCCCTAATCTGAGAAGACTCTAAATCTCCTGATTACATATACTTAAATAGCCAGCCCAGAGTCAGCGCTCTTTCCTCAGGAGACTCTAAATCTTGTGGTTATGTATATTAAACCAGCCAGCACAGAGTCAGTGCCATAAACAGAGGAGACTGTAAATCTCCTGTCTATATATATTTATTTAACCAGCCAGCAGAGAATCAGTGACCTAAACTGAGGAGACTCTAAATGTTCTGTTTATATATATTTCACCAGTCAGCACAGAGTCAGTGCCCTAAACTGAGAAGACTCTAAATCACCTGGTTATATATGTATTTATCCATCCAGAACATAGTCTCATCCCTGAACTGTGGAGACTCTAAATCTCCTAGTTACATACATTTATTTAACGCGCCAGCCCATAGTCAGTGCCCTAAACTGAGGAGACTCCAAATTTCCTGGTAATATATATATAAACAGACAGCACAAAGCCAGTGCCCTTAACTGAGGAGACACTAAATTTCCTGGTTATATATATTTATTTAACCAGCAAGCCCACAGTCAGTGCCCTAAACTGTGGAGACTCTAAATCTCCTGGTTATATATATTTGACCACCAAGAACAGAGGCAGTGCCCTAAACTGAGGAGATTCAAAATCTTCTGGTTACATGTATTTGACCAGCCAGCCCACAGTCATTGGCCTAAACTATGGAGACACTGAATCTCCTGATTATATATATTCATTTGACCAGCCAGCGCAGAGTCACTGCCCTAAACTAAGGAGACTCAAAATCTCCTGATTATGCATATTTATTTAACCAGCTCGCCCAGAGGCAGTGTCCTCAGCTGAGGAGACTCTAAATCTCCTGGATAAATATATCTATTTAACCAGCCAGAACAGAGTCACTGCCCTAAACTGAGGAGACTCAAAACCTTCTGTTCACATTATTCACCAACAAGCCCAGAGGCAGGACCCAAAACTGAGGAGACTATAAATCTACTGGTTATATATATTTAACCAGCCAGAACAGAGACAGTGCCCTCATCTGAGGAGACTCTAAATTTTCTGGTTATATGTTTTGATTTAACCAGGCAGCACAGCGTAAGTGCCCTTTCTTGAGCAGACTCTAAATATTCTGGTTATATATATTTCACCAGCCATCACAGAATCAGTGCCCTTAACTGACGAGACTCTAAATCTGCTGGTTTAGGGCACTGACTGTGGGCTGGCGGGTTAAAAAATATATTTAACTAGCAGATTTAGAGTGTCCTCAGTTGAGGGCTCAGACGATGTGCTGGATGGATAAGTACATATTAATAACCAGGAGATTTAGAGTTTCCTCAGTTTGGGGCACTGACTCTGGGCTGGCCGGTTAAATAAGTAGATATAACCAAGCGATTTAGAGTCTCCTCAGTTTAGAGCACTGACTCGGTGCTGGCTGGTTAAATATATGTATACATCCAGGAGATTTAGGGGCTCTTCAGCTTAGGGCATTGACTCTGTGCTGGCTGGTTAAAGGTATATAACCAGGAGATTTCGAGTCTCCTCAGTTGAGGGCTCAGACTATGTGCTGGGTAGATAAACACAAAGATATAACCAGGAGATTTAGAGTCTCCTCAGTTTCAGTCACTGACTCTGGGCTGGCTGGTTAAATAAATAGATATAACCAGGTGATTTAGAGTCTGTATAGTTTAGGGCACTGACTCTGTGCCTTCTGTTTAAATATATATAATCAGGATATTTAGGGTTTCCCCAAGTTTGGGCACTGACCCTGGACTCTATGATTAAATAAATATATGTAACTAGGAGATTTAGAGTCTCCTCAGTTTAGGGCACTGACTCTGTGCTGTCTCTTTAAATATATATAACCAGGATATTTAGAGTCGCCTCAGTTTCAGTCACTGACTCTGTGCTAGCAGGTTCATGATATATACCCAGGAGATTTCGAGTCTCCTCATTTTGAGGCTATGAATCGGTGCTGGCTGGTTAATTAAATATAACCTGGAGATTTAGAGACTCCTCATTTTGAGGCCATGAATCGATGCGAGATGGCTAATTAAATATAACCTGGAGATTTAGAGACTCATCATTTTAAGGCACTGACTGTGTGGTGGCTGGTTAAATTTTTATAACCAGGATATTTAGAGTGTCCTTAGTTTGGAGCCCTGACTCTGGGCTGGCTGGTTAAAAAAATAGGTATAATCAGAGATTTAGAATCTCCTCGTTTCGGGCACTAACTTTTTGCTGGCTAGTTAAATAAATACATATATAAGACTCTAAATCTTTTGGTTATATGTATTAAACCATCCAGCACAGAGTCAGTGCTCTAAACTGAGGAGACTCGAAATCGCCTGATTATACATATTTATTTAACCAGCCAGCACAGAGTCTCTGCCTTGACTGAAGAGAATCTGAATCTCGTGGTAATATATATTTAAACAGACAGCACAGAGTCACTGCCCTTAACTGAGGAGATTCTAAATCTTCTGGTAATTTGTATGTATTTATAAATTCAGCACATAGTCTGAGCCTGAAACTGAGGCAACTCTAAATCTCCTGGTTATATCTATTTATTTAATCCGCCAGCCCGCAATCAGTGCCCCAAAATGAGGAGAATGTGAATCTCCTGGTTATATACATTTAACCAGATAGCGCAGAGTAAATACATTAACTGAGGAGATACTGAATCTCCTCGTTATATATGTTTATTTAATCGTAGAGTTGAGAATCAGTGCCCAAAACTGGGGAAACCCTAAATATCCTGATTATATATATTTAAACAGCAGGCACAGAGCCATTGCCCTAAACTGAACAAACACTAAATCTCCTGGTTATAGCTATTTGTTTAACCAGACAGCCCAGAGTCAGTATCGCAAACTGAGGAGACTCTAATCCTCCTGGCTGTATACATTTAACCAGCCAGCACAGAGTTCAGTGCCCTAAATTTAACATAATTTAAATCTCCTGGTTACATGCATATATTTAACCAGCCAGCACGGAGTCAGTGACCTAAAGTGAGGATTCTCTACATCTCCTGGTTACGTATATTGACCCAGTCAGCCCAGAGTCAGTGCTCCAAACTGAGGAGACTCTAAATATCCTGGATATATGTATTTGAACAGACAGCAAAGAGACAGTGCCCTAAACTGAGGAGACTCGAAATCTCCCGGATATATATATGTATTAATCCATCCAGCACATAGTCTGAACCCTAAACAGGGGAGACTGTAAATCTCCTAGTTATATATATTTATTTAAGCCGCCAGCCCACAGTCAGTGCCATAAACTGAGGAGACTCTCAATCTCCTGGTTATATATATTTAACCAGCCAACGATGGGTCAGTGCCCTAAACTGAGGAGAATCTGAATCTAATGGTTATATATATTAATTTAATCAGCCAGCAGAATGTCAATGCCCTAACCTGAGGACATTCTAAACCTCCTGTTTATGTACATTTATTTAACTAGCCAGCACAGTCTCAGTGCCCCATAATGAGCAGACTCTAAATCTTTGGTGATATATATTTTACCATCCAGCACAGAGTCAGTGCCCTAAACTGGACAGACTCTAAATCTCCTGGTTTTACATATATTTATTAAACCATCCAGCACAGAGTCAGTCCCTAGACTGAGGAGACTCTAAATATCCTTGTTATATATATTTAAATGAACATCATAGAGTCAGTGCACTAAACTGAGGAGACACTAATTTCCCTGGTTGTAAACACGTATTTGACCACCCAGCACAGAGTCAATGCCCTAAACAGAGGAGAATCTGAATCAGCTGGGTATATATATATATTTATTCCACCAGCCAGCAGAAACTCAGTCCCATTCAATGATGAGGCTCTGAATCTCCAGGTCATATGTATTTAACCAGCCAACAGAGTCAGTGCCCTAAACTGAGGAGACTCTAAATTTCCTCGTTATGTATATTTATTAAAATGTAGAGTTGAGAGTCAGTGCCCAAAACTGGGGAATCCCTGAATATCCTGGTTTTATATATATTAAAACAGCAGGCACAGAGTCAGTACCCTTAACTGAGGAGACACTAGATCTCCTGGATATATCTATTTATTTAAACAGTCAGCACAGAGTTAATGCCCTTAACTGAGGAGACTCTAAATCTCCTGGTTATATATATTTAAACAGACAGCACAGAGTTAATACCCAAACTGAGGAGACTCTAAATTTCCAGGTTATATATAATATATATATATAAAAACCGACAGTCTGGTGCACTGACCTCTGCATTGCTGAAGCCAAACGCCAACTCGAGGATAGCTCTTCCTACTGCCCCCTCGACCATGACCCCACCCTCCATCACCAAACCATCATCTCCCAGACCATACACTACCTCATCACCTCAGGAGATCTCCCACCCACAGCTTCCAACCTCATAGTCCGGGAACCCCGCACTGCCCGGTTCTACCTCCTTCCCAAGATCCACAAGCCTGACAACCCTGGCCGACCCATTGTCACAGCATGCTCCTGCCCCACTGAACTCATCTCTACCTACCTCGACACTGTCCTATTCCCCTGGTCCAGGAACTCCCCACATATGTTCGAGACACCACCCACGCCCTCCACCTCTTCCAAAACTTCTGTTTCCCCGGCCCCCAATGCTTCATCTTCACCATGGATATCCAATCCCTCTACACCTCCATCCGCCATGACCAGGGCCTCCAAGCCCTCTGTTTTTTTTCCTCTCCAGACGTCCCCAACAGTACCCTTCCACCGACACTCTCATTCGTTTGGCCGAACTGGTCCTCACCCTTCACAATTTCTCCTTTGAATCCTCCCACTTCCTCCAGACCAAATGGGTAGCCATGGGCACACGTATGGGCCCCAGCTATGCCTGTCTCTTTGTTGGCTACGTAGAGCAGTTGATCTTCCGTAATTACACCGGCACCACTCCCCACCTCTTCCTCCGCTACATTGATGACTGCATTGGCGCCACCTCGTGCTGCCACGAGGAGGTTGAGCAATTCATCAACTTCACCAACACATTCCACCCTGACCTTAAATTTACCTGGACCATCTCTGACACATCCCTCCCCTTCCTGGACCTCTCCATCTCCATTAATGACGACCGACTTGACACTGACATTTTTTACAAACCCACCGACTCCCACAGCTATCTGGATTACACCTCTTCCCTCCCTATCTCTTGCAAAAATGCCATCCCGTATTCCCAATTCCTCCGCCTCCGGAGTATCTGCTCCCAGGAGGACCAGTTCCACCACAGAACACAACAGATGGCCTCCTTCTTTAGACACCGCAATTTCCCTTCCCACGTGGTTAAAGATGCCCTCCAACGCATCTCGTCCATATCCCGCACCTCCGCCCTCAGACCCCACCCCTTCAACCATAACAAGGACAGAACGCCCCTGGTGCTCACCTTCCACCCTACCAACCTTCGCATAAACCAAATCATCCGCCGACATTTCCGCCACCTCCAAAAAGGCCCCACCACCAGGGATATATTTCCCTCCCCACCCCTTTATGCCTTCCGCAAAGACCGTTCCCTCCATGACTACCTGGTCAGGTCCACGCCCCCCTACAACCCACCCTCCCACTTTCCCCTGCCACCGCAGGAACTGTAAAAACTGCGCCCACACCTGCTCCCTCACCTCTATCCAAGGCCCTAAAGGAGCCTTCCACATCCATCAAAGTTTTACCTGCACATCCACTAATATCATTTATTGTATCCGTTGCTCCCGATGCGGTCTCCTCTGCATTGGGGAGACTGGGCGCCTCCGAGCAGAGCGCTGTAGGGAACATCTCCGAGACACCCGCACCAATCAACCAAACCGTCCCGTGACCCAACATTTCAACTCCCCCTCCCACTCTGCCGAGGACATGGAGGTCCTGGGCCTCCTTCACCGCCACTCCCTCACCACCAGACGCCTGGAGGAAGAATGCCTCATCTTCCGCCTCGGAACACTTCAACCCCAGGGCATCAATGTGGACTTCAACAGTTTCCTCAATTCCCCTTCCCCCACCTCACCCTAGTTCCAAACTTCCAGCTCAGCACTGTCCCCATGACTTGTCCGGACTTGTCCTATCTGCCTATCTCTTTTTCCACCTATGCACTCCACCTTCTCCTCCCTGACCTATCACCTTCATCCCCTCCCCAACTCACCCATTGTTCTCTATGCTATTTTCTCCCCACCCCCACCCTCCTCTAGCTTATCTCTCCACGCTTCAGGCTCTCTGCCTTTATTCCTGATGAAGGGCTTTTGCCCGAAACGTCGATTTCGCTGGTCCTTGGATGCTGCCTGAACTGCTGTGCTCTTCCAGCATCACTAATCCAGAACGATTGTGCTTCGGGTTGTCTGCTCAGTCTGCAGCACTGCAGGCCGTGGGAGCAGGGCAGTGGGAAAGGTACCTTGTGTGGACTGCAATAGGACTTTCCACACATTGTTCCAGGCCAGTTACAGAGCTCCAGGAATTCTGAATGAGTATCTGAAAAATGCATTGATTGAAGGAGGAGGACCAGGAAAACCGGACAAAGCTGATGAGATCAGCAGGATTAATCGGGCTAACTCTGTGCCATACTTTATTTTCTGCTTCATAAATCCGCAATCAGAAATTCAACCCACTCAGAGCAATATAAGCTCAGAAACAAATCATTCAAAGTTTGTGAGAAGATTTGTAGCTCGGGTGCTCGTTGCTGTGGTTCTGTTCGCCGAGCTGGAAGTTTTTTGCAGACGTTTCATCCCCTGTCTAGGTGACATCCTCAGTGCTTTGGAGCCTCCTGTGAAGCGCTTCTGTGATCATTCCTCCGGCATTTATAGTGGTTTGTCTCTGCCGCTTCCGGTTGTCAGTTCCAGCTGTCCACTGCAGTGGCCGATATATTGGGTCCAGGTCGATGTGTTTGTTGATAGAATCTGTGGATGAGTGCCATGCCTCTAGGAATTCCCTGGCTGTTCTCTGTTTGGCTTGTCCTATAATGGTAGTGTTGTCCCAGTCAAACTCATGTTGCTTGTCATCTGTGTGTGTGGCTACTAAGGATAGCTGGTCGTGTCATTTCGTGGATATTTGGTGTTCATCGATACAGATCGTTAGCTGTCTTCCTGTTTGTCCTATGTACTGTTTTGTGCAGTCCGTGCATGGCATTTTGTACACTACGTTGGTTTTGCTCATGCTGGGTATGGGGTCCTTTGCCCTGGTGAGAGTGGCTGTTGGTTTGTGTGCTGTTATGAATCCTAGTGGTAGTAGTAGTCTGGCTGTCAGTTCCAAAATGTTCTTGATGTATGGTAGTGTGGCTAGTCCTTTGGGTTGTGGCATGTCTTCATTCCGTTGTCTTTCCCTTAGGCATCTGTTGATGAAATTGCGGGGGTATCCGTTTTTGGCGAATACATTGTAGAGGTGTTCTTCTTCCTCTTTTTGCAGTTCTGGTGTACTGCAGTGTGTTGTGGCCCTTTTGAACAGTGTCTTGATGCAACTTCTTTTGTGTATGTTGGGGTAGTTGCTTTCGTAGTTCAGGACTTGGTCTGTGTACCTGTATATCTTTGTGGTGCATTCTCTGTTCTTCTGCAGCTGTACAGGGCCCTGGTGAGACCACACCTGGAATATTGTGTGCAGTCCTGAGGTAATTTGCAGAAGATTTGAGGAAAGACATTCTGGCTATTGAGGGAGTGCAGCGTCGGTTCACGAGGTCAATTCCTGGATTGGCGGGACGACGTTATGCTGAAAGACTGGACCGACTGGGCTTGTATACCCTTGAGTTTAGAAGACTGAGAGGGGATCTGATTGAGGCATATAAGATTATTAAAGGATTGGACACTCTGGAGGCAGGAAACATGTTTCCGCTGATGAGTGAGTACCGAACCAGAGGACACAGCTTAAAAATACGGGGTAGACCATTTAGGACAGAGATGAGGAGAAACTTCTTCACCCAGAGAGAGGTGGCTGTGTGGAAGGCTCTGACCCAGAGGGCAGTGGAGGCCCAGTCTCTGGATTCATTTAAGAAAGAGTTGGATAGAACTCTCAAGGATAGTGGAATCATGAGTTATGGAGATAAGGCAGGAACAGGATACTGATTAAGGATGATCAGCCATGATCATATTGAATGGTGGTGCAGGCTCGAAGGGCAGAATGGCTTACTCCTGCACCTATTGTCTGTTTGGTGTTCTCTGTACCATCACGTCGAGGAATGGGAGTTGGTTGTCCTTTTCTTCCTCTCCAGTGAATCGGATTCCTGTGAGTGTGGCGTTGATGATCCGGTGTGTGTTTTCTATTTCTGTGTTTTTAATGATTACAAAGGTATCATCTACATATCTGACCCAGAGTTTGGGTTGAATTTGCGGTACGTCTGTTTGTTCTAATCTTTGCATTACAGCTTCTGCTATGAGTCCAGAGATGGGTGAGCCCAAGCACTGAGGATGTCACCTAGACAGGGGACGAAACGTCTGCAACACAAATTCCCAGCTCGGCGAATAGAATCACAACAATGAGCACCTGAGCTACAAATCTTCTCCCAAAAATTCGAGAATTCATGCAGGTGCCATTAAATTCGAAGTGGGAGAACTGGGGCAGGATAACACTCAATGGGAGAATTGATGCAGTTCCAGGATTTGTGCAGGATTGGAAAATGGGAGAAATAGCCATAAATAGAGTAATATAATCATAGAGATTTACGACACACAAACAGATCCTTCGGTCTAACATGCCCATGCCACAATTTAAGAATTCTGACAGCGCACCACGAAATTGGACAATCATTGCAAGGGACTACTTAATGGGAGAAATGGGCCAGGGCTTATCAAAATGCGAGAAATGTAACAGGGCATCAGATAATGGGAGAATTGGTGCAGTGTAACACTAAATGGTAGAATTGGGGCAGGACAATACTTGATGGGCGATTTAGAGTAGGGCACCCAAAAAGCTTTCGACAGCCTCAGTCAATATGAGGATTGGTGTAAGGCAGCACAGTGAGGAGAACTGGTTCAGGACTTCAGTAATTGGGGAAAGTGGTGCTAAGCAACACTAAATTGGAGAATTGGTGTGGGGTATCAGTAAATGAGAGACCTGGTGCAGGGTGCTGATAACTTCGAGAATTGGGGCAAATAGGAGGACACGGGCAGTGAATCAGTAACTAGGACAAATAATGCAAAGGATCAGTGGTCCAGATTCAATACAGTGTACCACGAAATGGGGGAGTTGGCGCAGTTTACCACTAAAGGGAGGATAATGTGCCAGGATCGGTAATTTGGAGATTTGATGCAGGGATCGCAAGATTAGAGAATTCTGGCAGCAAACGACTAAATGGGAGAATTGTTGCAGGGAAATACTGAATGGAAGACCTGGTGCAGAGTGGGGCTAAATTAGAGAATGGGGTGCATAGCACCAAGAAATGGGAGAGTTAGAGTAGAGCTCCCTTAAATGGTAGAATCGGGCTCGGGCATCAGTAAATGGAAGAATTAGTACAGGGATATGAGTAACTGGGAGATTTAGTGGGAATCAATAAATGGGAGATTCGGTGCACAGTGCCATTACATTGGAAAACTGGTGTGAATGTCAATATATTAGAAAATTGGAGCAGAACATGTCTAAATTGGGGAATAGGTGCCAGGGAATCAATAAAAAGAAGACATATTGCAAGCATTGGTAAATTGGAGATTCAGTGCATCACTAAATGAAAACAATTCAGCAGGGCACCCGTATGTGGAAGATGTATTTCATGGAACATTTACATGGAAGGAATTGATGCAGGGCATGAATAATTGGAGAATTCATGCAGGTGCCTTTAAATTGAGCAGAACAATAATAATAATAATGGGAGAGTTGGTGAAGTTTCAGAATTTGTGCAGGATTGGTAAATGGAAGAAATGTTTGGAGCCATAAGGAAAGTCATACAATCATAGAGATGTACAACATGGAAACAGACACTTCGGTCCAAATTGTCTATGTCTCAATTTTCGAATTCTGGCAGCGCTCCACGAACGTGGAGAATCATTCCAATGAACCACTGAATGGAAACGTTGGGCAAGGGCTTATCGAAACAAGAGAATTTGGAAAAGGACATCTGATAGCTGGAGAATTGATGCAGTTAGCATCAACTGGGAAAATTGGGGCTGGAGAATACTTGATGCGGGAATAAGAGTAGGGCACCCCTAAATTGGGTGAGGGCATCAGTCAATAAGAGGATTGGTGTAAGACAAAACTGAATGGAGAACGTATTCAGGACATCAGTAATTGGGGAAAAGGTGCTCAGCAACACTGAAGAATTGGTGTGGACCATCAGTAAATGAGAGACCTGGTGCACAGTGGAGCTAAATTAGAGAATTGGTGCATGGCAACAGTAAATGGGAGAATTAGAGTAGGGCACCCTTCAATGGCAGAATCAGGCTCAGGCATCAGTAAATGGAAGAATTAGTACTGGGATATGAATAAACGGGGGATTTGGTGGAAACAATAAATGGAGATCTGGTGCACAGTGCCGTTACATTAGAAAACTGGTGGGAGTGCCAATATATTGGAAAATTGGAGCAGAGCATGTCTAAATTGGGGAATAGGGGCAGGGAATCAATAAAAAGAAGAAATGTTGCCAGAATTGGTAAATTGGAGATTCAGTTCAGTGCATCACTAAATGAAAAACACATTCAGCAGGACACCCGTACGTGGAAGATGTGTATCGGGGAACAACTAAATGGAAGGAATTGAGGCAAACCAACATTAATTGGGGAATTCATGCAGGTGCCATTAAATTCTAAGTGGGAGGACTGGGGCAGGATAATCTCAATGGGTGAGTTGGTGAAATTCCCGAATTAATGCAGGATTGGTAAATGGGAGAATTGGTGCAGGGAAGCGGAGCACTAATTACAGCCTTAGAGATGGACAGCACGGAAACAGACCCTTCAGTCCACTTGTCCACGCCTACATTTAAGAATTCTGGCAGTTCTCCACTAAATTGGAGAATCATTGCAAGGAACTACTAAATGGAAAAATTGGGAAAGGGCTTATCTAAATGTGAGTCATTGCAGCAGATAATGGGTGAATTAGTGCAGTTCAGAGCTAAATGTGTGAATTATGCTGTGTTGCATGAAATGGGAGAATTGGGGCAGGGCATTACCTTTTCAGAGGTTTAGAGTAGGGCACCCCTAAATTGGGCAAGCGCATCAGTCAGTATGGGGATTGGTGTAAGGCAGCACTGAGTGGAGAATTGTTCAGGACGTCAGTAATTGGGGGCAATCGTGTGAAGCAACACTGAATTGGAGAATTGGTGTGGGGTATCAGTAAATGAAAGACCTGGTGCAGGGTGCTGATAACTTAGAGAATTGGAGCAAATGAGAGAACACGGGCAGTGAATCAGTAAATAGGACAAATGTTGCAAAGGATTACTGGGCGAGATTCAATAAATGGCTCCACGCAATGCGGGAGTTGGTGCAGTTCACCACGAAAGGGAAGATATGTGTAGGATCGGTAATTTGGAGATATGATGCAGGGATCGCAAGATTAGAGCATTCTGGCAGCGAACTACTAAATGGGAGAATTGTTGCAGGGAAATACTGAATGGAAGAACTGGTGCACAGTGGAGCTAAATTAGGGAATGGGTGCATGGCACCAGGAAATGGCGGAATAAGAGCAGGGCACCCTCAAATGATTGTGTCGGCTAGGATATCAGTAAATGGAAGAATTAGTACAGGGGTATGAGTAAATGGGAGATTCTGTGGGAATCAATAAATGGGAGATTCGGTGCACATTGCCATTACATTGGAAAACTGGTGTGAGTGTCAATATATTAGAAAAATGGAGCAGAGCTTGTCTAAATTGGGGAATAGGGGCCAGCAATCTATAGAAAGACGAAATGTTGCAAGCATCGATAAATTGAGATTCATTTCAGTGCACCACTAAATGAAAACAATTCAGTAGGGCACCAGAACGTGGTAGAAGTGTATCAGGGAACAATTAAATGGACGGAATTGATGCAGGACATCAATAATTGGAGAATGCATGGAGGTGCCTTTAAATTGTGCAGGATAATACTCAATGGGAGAGTTGGTGCAGTTTCAGGATTTGTGTAGGATTGGTAAATGGGAGAAATGGTGCAGAGCAGCGGAGTCATAAATAGAGTCAAACAATCATAGAGATGTACAACATGGAAACAGACACTTCAGTCCAACTTGTCTCTGTCTCAATTTTTGCTTTTTCGCAACACTCCGCGAAATTGGAGAATCTTTCCCAGGAACTATTACATCGAAGAATTGGGCAAGGGCTTATCGAAATAAGAGAAATTGGAATGGGGGTCCGATAACGGCAAATTGGTGCAGTTAGACCCATATGGGAGAGTTTCAGTTTGGCAGTGAATGGGAGAATCGGTGCAGTGTAGCACTAAATGGGAGAATTGGTGCAGGACAATAATTGATGCGGGAATGAGAGTAGGGCACCCGTAAATTGGGCGAGGGCATCAGTCAGTATGAGGATTGGTGTAAGGCAACACTGAATAGAGAACTTGTTCAGGATGTCAGTAATTGGGGGAAATGGTGCTCAGCAACACTGAATTGGAGAATCATTGCAAGGAACTACTAAATGTAAATACATTGGGAAAGGGCTTATCGAAATGTGTGAGAATTTGCAACAAGGCATCAGATGTTGGGTGAATTAGTGCAGTTCAGCACTAAATGGGTGAGTTATGCTGTGTTGCACTAAATGGGAGAATTGGGGCAGGACGATACATTTTGGGAGATTAAGATAAGGGCACCTCTAAATTGGGAGAGGGCATTAGTCAGTATTGGTTTGATGTTGGGCAACACTGAGTGGAGTACTTGTTCAGGATATCAGCAAGTGGGGAAATGGTGCTAAGCAACACTGATTTGGAGAATTGGTGTGGGGTATCAGTAAATGAGAGACCTGGTGCAGGGTGCTGATAAAGCCGAGAATTGGAGCAAATGGGAGAACACGGGCAGTGAATCAGTAACTAGGACAAACGTTGCAAAGGATTGGTGGCAGAGATTCAATACAGTATACCACGAAATGGGGAAGTTGGTGCAGTTTACCACTAAAGGGAAGATATGTGTAGGATCAGTAATTTGGAGATTTGATGCAGGGATCGCCAAGATTAGAGCATTCTGGCAGCGAACTACGAAATGGGAGGATTGTTGCAGGGAAATACTGATGGAAGACCTGGTGCACAGTGGGGCTCAATTACAGAATGGGTGCATGGCACCTGTAAATGGAGGAATTAGAGTAGGGCACCCTTAAATGGTAGAATCAGCCAGGGCATCAGTAAATGGAAGAATTAGTACAGGGATATGAGTAAGTGGGAGATTTGGTGGGAATCTGTAAATGGGAGATTCGGTGCACAGTGACATGACATTTGAAAACTGGTGTGAGTGTCAATATACTAGAAAAGTGGAGCAGAGCATGTCTAAATTGGGGAATAGGGGCAGGGACATCAGTAATTGGGGGAAATGGTGCTAACCAACACTGAATTGGAGAATTGGTGTGGGGTATCAGTAAATGAAAGACATGGTGCAGGGTGATGATAACTTAGAGAATTGGAGCAAATGGGAGAACACGGGCAGTGAATCAGTAAATAGGACAAATGTTGCAAAAGGATTACTCGTGGAGATACAACACAGTGCACCACGAAATGGGAGCATTGGTGCAGTTCAAGATAAGTGTAGGATCGGTAATTTGGAGATTTCATGCAGGGATCGCAAGATTAGAGAATTCTGGCAGCAGGCTACTAAATGGGAGAATTGTTGCAGGGAAATACTGAATGGAAGACCTGGTGCACAGTGGAGCTAAATTAGAGAATGGGTGCATGGCACCAGGAAATGGGAGGATTAGAGTAGGGCACCCTTCAATCGTAGAATCAGCTAGGCCATCAGTAAGTGGAAGAATTAGTACAGGGATATGAGTAACTGGGAGATTTGGTGGGAATCAATAAATTGGAGATTCGGTGCCATTACACTGAAAAACTGGTGTGAGTGTCAATATATTAGAAAATTGGAGTAGAGCATGTCTAAATTGGGGAATAGGGGCCAGGGAATCAATAAAAAGAAATGTTGCAAGCATCGGTAAATTGGAGATTCACTTCAGTACATCACTAAATGAAAACAGTTCAGCAGGGCATCCGTGCGTGGAAGAAGGGTTCAGGGAACAATTAAATGGAAGGAATTTATACAGGGCCTCAATAATTGGAGAATTCATGCAGGTGCCTTTGAATTGAGCAGAACAACAACAATAATAACAATTGGATAGTTGGTGCAGTTTCAGAATTTGTGCAGGATTGTTAAATGGGAGAATTGTTTGGGAACAGTGGAGCCATAAGTAGAGTCATATAGTCATAGAGATGTACAACATGGAAACAGACACTTCAGTCCAACTTAAATTCTCAGTGGGAGGACTGGGGGAGGATAACCTCAATGGGTGAGTTGGTGAAATTCCCGAATTAGTGCAGGATTGGTAAATGGGAGATTTGGTGCAGGGAGGCAGAGCACTAAATTCAGCCTTAGAGATGTACAGCACGAAAACAGACACTTCAGTCCAACATGTCCACGCCTAAATTTAAGAAATCTGAATTCAGCTCTCCACTAAATTGGAGAATAATTGCAAGGAACTACTAAATGGAAAAATTGGGAAAGGGCTTCTCGAAATGTGAGTCATTGCAACAGATAATGGGTGAATTAGTGCAGTTCAGTACTAAATGGGTGAGTTATGCTATGTTGCATGAAATGGGAGAATTGGGGCAGGGCATTACCATTTCAGAGATTTAGAGTAGCGCACACCTAAATTGGGCAAGGGCATCAGTCAGTTATGAGGATTGCTGTAAGGCAGCACTGAGTGGAGACCTTGTTCAGGGCGTCAGGAGCTGGAGCTGCGTAACTGCTTCCTCCTGTATTATAGAATAAAATCTGAACCCTAAACTGAGGAGACTGTAAATCTCCTAGTTATATATATTTATTTAACCCACCAGCCCACAGTCTGTGCCCTAAACTGCTGACACTCTAAATTTTCTGCTTACATATATTTAACCAGATAGCACAGAGTCACTGCCCTTCACTGAGGAGACTCTAAAACTCCAGGTTATATATATTTAAACAGACAGAAGAGAGATAGTCCCCTTAATTGAGTAGAATCTAATTATCCTGTTTATAATAATTTTAAACAGCCACCACACAGTCAGTGCCCTAAACTGAGGAGACTCTAAATATCCAGGATGTATATATATATGTACTTCTCCATCCAGCACATAGTCTGAGCCCTAAACTGAGGAGACTGTAAATCTCCTGGTTATATTTATTTAACCAGCCAGCATAGAGTCAGTGCCCTATGATGAGCAGACTCAAAAAGTCCTGGTTATATATATTTATTTAATCAGCCAGCACAGAGTCAGTGCCAAAAACTGAGGAGACTCTCGATCTCCTGTTTATTTAACCAGCCAACACAGAGTCAGTGCCCCATACCGGAGACTCTAAACTTTCTGCTAATATGTATTTAAAAAGACAGCACAGAGTCAGTGCCCTAATCTGAGGAGACTCTAAACTTTCTGCTCATATATATTTAAAAAGACAGCACAGAGTCAGTGCCCTTCACTGGGGAGACACTAAATCTCCTGCTTGACAGCACAGAGATAGTCCCCTTAACTGAGGAGAATCTAATTTTCCTGGTTATAATAATGTTAACAAGCCACCACACAGTCAGTGCCCTAAACTGAGGAGACTCTAAATATTCTGGTCATATCTTCGTATTTAGCCAGCCAGCACAGAGTCAGTGACCTATAATGAGCAGACTCAAGAGCAGCACAGAGTTGTGCCCTAAAGTGAGGAGACCATAAATCTTCTGGGTATATATATTTATTTAACCATAACAGCTCAGATTCAGTGCCCTATAATGATCAGACACTGAATGTCCTGGTTATATATACTTATTTAACCAGCCAGCACAGAGTCAGTGTCCTAAAGTGAGGAGACCCTAAATCTCCTGGTTATACATATTTAAACAGACAGCACAAAGTGAGTTACCTGTAATGATCAGGCTCTAAATGTCCTGGTTACATATATTTATTTAACCAGCCAGCACAGTCAGTGCCCTAAACGGAGGGGACTCTGAATCTCGTGGTTATATATATTTGTTCAAGCACTCAGCACTGAGGAGACTCAAAATATCATGGTATCAAAAATTTTACCTACCCACCACACGGTCAATGCCTTAAAATAAGGAGACTCTAAATTTCCTGGTTATATTTATTTAACGAGCCAGCACAGAGACAGTGCCCTAAACTGAGGAGACTCTATATTTCCTGCTTATATATGTTTATTTCATTTGCCAGCACAGAGTCAGTGTCGTATAATGCGCAGAATCTAAATTTCGTGGTTATATATATTTATTTAATCAGCCAGCATAGAATCAGTGCCCTAAACTGAGGAGACACTAAATTCCCTGATTATGTTTGTTTATTTAGCCAGCCAGCACATTGTCTGAACCCGAAAATGAGCTGACTCTGCATCTCCTGGTTATATATTTATTTACCCAGTCAGTCCAGAGTAAGTGCCCCAAACTGAGGAGACTCTAAATATCCTGGAGAAATGTGTATTTATCCATCCAGCACATACTCTGAGCCCTAAACTGGGGCGAATGCAAATCTCCTAGTTATATATATTCAGTTAACCAGCCAGCCTAAAGTCGCTGCCGTATAATGAGCAGACTGTAAATGTCATGGTTATATACATTCATTTAACCAGCAAGCACAGAGTCAGTGCTCTAAACTGAACAGACTCTAAATCTCCTGGTTAGATATATTTATTAAACCATCCAGCACAGAGTCAGTGCTCTAGACTGAGGAGACTCTATATCTCCTGGTTATAAAAAATTTAGCCAGACACCACTCAGTCAGTGCCCTAAAATGAGGAGACTCTAAATCTCCTGGTTATATATAATTAATCAGTCAGCATAGAGTCACTGCCTTAACTGAGGAGACTGTAAAACTCCCGATTATATATATTTAAACAGATAGCACAGAGTCAGTGCCCTAAAGTAAGGAGACTCTAAAACTCCTGGTTATATATATTTATTAAACCATCCAGCACAGAGTCAGTGCCCTAAAATGAGGAGACTCTAAATCTCCTGGTTATATATAATTCATCAGTCAGCATAGAGTCACTGCCTTAACTGAAGAGACTGTAAAACACCCGATTATATATATTTAAACAGATAGCACAGAGTCAGTGCCCTAAAGTCAGGAGTCTCTAAAACTCCTGGTTATATATATTTAAAAAGACAGCACAGAGTCAGTTCCTTGCAATGAGGAGTCTCTAAATCTCCTGGTCTTTTTTTTTCCATCCAGCACATAGTCTGAGCTCTAAACTGAGGAGATACTAAATCTCCTGGTTGCATATATATATTTAAGCAGTCAACACAGAGTCAGTGCCCTAACCTGAGGGGAATAAAAATCTCCTGGTTATATATATTTATTTAATCAGACAGCGCAGAGTCAGTGAGGTAAAAACAATGACTGCTGATGCTGGAAACCAGATTCTGGATCAGTGGTGCTGGAAGAGCACAGCAATTCAGGCAGCATCCGACGAGCAGCAAAATTGACATTTCGGGCAAAAGCCCTTCATCAGCTTTTATTCCTGATGAAGGGCTTTTGCCCGAAATGTCAATTTTGCTGCTCGTCGTATTCTGCCTGAATTGCTGTGCTCTTCCGGCACCACTGATCCAGAAGCACAGAGTCAGTGCCCTAACCTGAGGAGACTCTACATCTCCTGGTTATGTAAATTTACCCAGCCAGCCCAGAGTCAGTACCCCAAACTGAGGAGACTCTAAATATCCTGGTTATATATATTTAACCAGCCACCAAACAGTCAGTGCCCTAAACTGAGGAATATCTCAATCTCCTGGTTTTATATATATTTAAACAGACAGCACAGAGTCAGTGCCCTTAATTGAGGAGACTCTAAGTCTCCTGGTTTTTTGCATTTAACCATCAAGTACAGAGTTAGTGCTCTAGACTGAGGAGAATCTGAATCTCCTGGTTATATATATTTATTTAACTTACCTGCAGAAATCTAAATCTACTGGTTTTATCAATTTATTTAACCAGCCAGCACAGAGTCTGTGCCCCAACCTGAGGAGACTCTAAATATCCTGGTTATAAAACATTTTACCAGCCACCAAACAGTCAGTGCCATAAACTGAGGAGACTCTAAATCTCCGGGTAATATATATTTAACCAGACAGCACAGAGTCTGTGCCCCAATCTGAGGAGACTCTAAATATCCTGGTTATAAAACCTTTTACCAGCCACCACACAGTCAGTGCCCTAAACTGAGGAGACTCTAAATCTCCGGGTAATATATATTTAACCAGCCAGCACAGAGTCAGTGCCCTAAACTGAGGAGATTCTAAATCTCCTGTTTATATATAATTAACCAGCCAGCACAGAGTCAGTGCCTTAACTGAGGAGACTCTAAATCGTCTGGTTATATATATTTAACAGACAGCACACAGTCAGTTCCTTAAAATGAGGAGACTCTAAAACTCCTGGTAATTTACGTGTATTTATCCATCCAGCACATCGTCTGAGCCCTAAACTGAGGACACTCAAAATCCCCGCGTTATGTATATTTATTTAACCCACCAGCGCAAGTCAGTGCCCTAAACTGAGGAGACTGTAAATTTCTGGTTATATATATTTAAACAGACAGCACAGAGACAGTGCCCTTTACTGAGGAGACTCTAAATCTCCTGTTTTTTAAAATGTAACCAGCCAGCACAAAGTCAGTGCCCTAAAATGAACAGACTCTAAATCTCCTGGTTTTATATATATGTATTAAAACATCCAGCACAGAGTTAGTGCTCTTGACTGAGGAGAACCTGAATCTCCTGGTTATACTTTTTTTTTTAACCAGCCAGCCCAGAGTCAGTGCCCCAAACTAAGGAGACTCTAAATATCCTGGTTATAAAAATTTTAACCAGCCACCACACAGTCAGTGCCGGAAAATGAGGAGTCTCTAAATCTTCTGGTTATATATAATCAACCTGCTAGCACAGAGTCAGTGCCCCAAAATGAGGAGACTCTAAATGTCCTGGTTATATTTCTGTATTGAACCAGCCATCTCTGGGTCAATGCCCGATAATGAGCAGACTCTAAATGTGCTGGTGATACGTATTTATTTAATCAGCAAGTACAAAGTCAGTGCCCTAGACTGAGGAGACCCTAAATCTTCTGGTTATATATATTTATTTAACCAGCCAGCAGAAAGTCAGTGCCCGAAACTGAGGAGACTGTAATTCTCCTGCTTATATATATTTAAACAGACAATACCGAGTCAGTGCCCTAAACTGAGGAGAATCTGAACCTAATTGTTATATATATTTATTTATTCAGCCAGCAGAATGTCAATGCCCTAACCTGAGGAGACACTAATAATCCTGTTTATATGTATTTATTTAACTAACCAGCACAGTCTCAGTGCCCTATAATGAGCAGACTCTAAATCTTTGGTGATATATATTTAACCAGCCAGCACAGAGTCGGCGCCCTAAACTGAGAAGACTCTAAATCTCCTAGTTATATATATTTATTTAATCATAGAGTCCAGAGTCAGTGCCCAAAACTGGGGAAACCCTAAATATCCTGTTTATATATATTCAAACAGAAGGCACAGAGTCAGTACCCTAAACTGAACAGACACTAAATCACCTGCTTATATCTATTTATTTAAGCAGCCAGCCCAGAGTCAGTGCCCTAAACTGAGGAGACTCTAAATATTCTGGTTATAAAAAAAATTTAACCAGCCATCACACAGTCAGTGCCCGAAACTGAGGAGATTCTAAATCTCCTGGTTATTAGTATGTACTTAACCATTCAGCACATAGACTGAGCCCTCAACTGAGGAGACTCTAAATCTGCTAGTTATTTGTATTTATTTAACCCACCAGCCCACATTTAGAGTCTCCTCAGTTTATGGCACTGATTCTCTGCTGGCTGGTTAAATAAATATATATAAACAGGAGATTTACAGACTCCTCATTTTATGGCACTGACTCTGTGCTGGCTGGTTAAATATGTATAACCAGGTGATTTAGAGTCTCCTCAGTTTAGGGCACTGACTCTGTGCTTACTGTTTAAATATACATAACCAGGAGATGTACAGTCTACTCAGTTAAGGCACTGACTCTGTGCTGGCTGGTTACATAAACATGTATATCGAGGAGATTTAAATTCTTCACCTTTGAGGGCACTGACTGAGAACCAGGAGATTTATAGTCTCCTCAGTTTCCGTCAATGACTGTGTGGTGGCTGGTTAAAATTATTATAACCAGAATATTTAGAGTCTCCTCAGTTTGGGGCACTGACTCTGGGCTGGCTGATTAAATTCGTAGATATAATCAAGAGATTTAGAGTCTCCTCAGTTTGGAGCCCTAACTCTGTGCTGGCTGGTTAAATAAATATATACATCCAGGAGATTGAGAGTCTCGTCAGATTAGGGCATTGACTCTGTGTCCTGGATATATATATTTAACCAGCCAGCACAGAGTAAGTGCCCTAAACTGAGGAGTGTGTAAATCTCCTGGTTATATATCTTTAACCAGCCAGCACAGAGTCAGCTAAGGAGACTCTAAATCTCCTGGATATATGTATTTATTTAACGAGCCAGGCCACTGTCTGTGCCCTAAGCTGAGGAGACTCCAAATTTCCTGGTTATATACATTTAACCAGCCAGCACAGACTCAGTGCCCTAAACTTAGGACATTCTAAATCTACTGATTCCACTTATGTATTTGACCAGCCAGCGCAGAGGCAGTGCCCTAAACTAAGGAGACTCTAAATCTCCTAGTGCAATATATTTATTTAACCAGCCAACCAGAGTCAGTGCCCTTAGCTGTGCAGACTCTAAATCTCCTGGTTAGATATATTTATTAAACCAGCCAGCACAGGGTCAATGCCCTATAATGAGCAGAGTCTAAATGTGCTGCTTATGTTTATTTATTTAACCAGCAAGCACAGGGTTAGTGCCCTAAACTGATGAGACCCTAAATCGTCTGGTTATACATATTTATTTAACCAGCCAGCCGAAAGTCAGTGCCCTAAACTGAGGAGACTGTAATTCTCCTGGTCCTATATATTTAACCAACCAACAATGAGTCAGTGCCCTAAACTGAGGAGAATCTGAATCTAATGGTTATATATATTTTTTAATTAGCCAGCAGAATGTTAATGCCCTAACCTGAGGAGACTCTAAAACTCCTGTTTATATGAATTTATTTAACTAGTCAGCACAGTCTCAGTGCCCCATAATGAGCAGACTCTAAATCTTTGGTGATATATATTTAACCATCCAGCACAGAGTCAGTGCCCTAAACTTGACAGACTCTAAATCTCCTGGTTTTACATATATTTATTAAACCATCCAGCACAGAGTCAGTCCCTAGACTGAGGAGACTCTAAATATCCTCGTTATATATATTTAAACGAACAGCATAGAGTCAGTGCACTAAACTGATGAGACACTAAATCCCCTCGTTGTAAACATGTATTTAACCAGCCAGCACAGAGATAGTGCCCTATAATGAGCAGACTCGACATCTCCTGGTTACATATATTCATTTAATCAGCCAGCATAGAGTCAGTCACCTAAACATGAGGAGACCCTAAATTTTCTGTGTATATATGTTTATTTAACCACCCATCACAGAGTCAATGCCCTAAATGAGGGGAATCCGAATCAGCTGGTTTTATATATATATATATATTTATTCCACCGGCCAGCAGAAACCCAGTCCCCTTCAATGACGAGGCTCTGAATCTCCAGGTCATATATATTTAACCAGCCAACAGAGTCAGTGCCCTAAACTGAGGAGATTCTAAATTTCCTTGTTATATATATTTATTAAAATGTAGAGTTTTGAGTCAGTACCCAAAATGGGGGAAACCCTAAATATCCTGGTTTTATATATATATTAAAACAGCAGGCACGGAGTCAGTACCCTTAACTGAGGAGACACTAAATCTCCTGGATATATCTATTTAGTTAACCAGCTAGCCCAGGGTCAGTGCCCTAAACTGAGGAGACTCTAAATATATATAACCAGAAGATTCAAACAGACAGCAGAGAGTTAATGCCCTTAACTGAGGATACTCTAAATCTCCTTGTTATATTTCTGTATTTAACCAGCCAGCACCGAGTCAATGCCCTAAACATGCTCTAAATCTCCTGTTTATATATATTTATTTAACCGGCCAGCACAGTCTCAGTGCCCTGTAATGCACAGACTCTAAATTTTGGTGATATTTATTGAACCATCCAGCACAGAGTCAGTGTCCTAGACTGAGAACATTCTAAATCTCCTAGTTAGATATGCTTATTTAACTAGCCAGCCAAAAGTCAGTGCCCGAAACTGAGGAGACTCTCAATATACCGGTTATATATATTTAAAAAGACAGCACAGAGTCAGTGCCCCAAACTGAGGAGATTCTAAATTTCCAAGTTATATATATTTAAAAAGACAGCACAGAGTCAGTTCCCCAAACTGAGGAGATTCTAATATATATATCGATCCAGCACATAATCTGAGCCCGAAACTGGGGCGACTCTAAATCTCCTAGTTATATCTATTTATTTAACCCGCCAGCCCACAATCAGTGCCCCAAAATGAGGAGAATCTAAATCGACCTGGTTATATATATTTAACCAGATAGCGCAGAGTCAGTGCATTAACTGAGGAGATTCTCAATCTCCTGGTGACATATATTTATTTAATCAGTCAGCACAGGGTCAGTGCCCTAAACTGAGGAGACTCTAAATCTCCTCGTGATATATATTTAAACAGACAGCACAGAGTTAATGCCCTTAACAGAGGGGACTCTAGATCTCCTGGTCATATTACTGAATTTAACCAGCCAGCAGAAAGTCAGTGCCCTAAACTGAGGAGACTGTAATTCTCCTGTTTCTACATATTTAACCAGCCAGCACCGAGTCAGTGCCCTAAACTGAGGAGAATCTGAATCTAATGGTTATATATATTTATTTAACCAGCCAGCAGAATGTCAATGCCCTAACCTGAGGAGAATCTAAATCTCCTGTTTATGTACATTTATTTAACCAGCCAGCACAGTCTCAGTGCCCCATAATGAGCAGACTCTAAATCTTTGGTGATATGTATTTAACCAGCCAGCACCGAGTCAGTGCTCTAAACAGAACAGACTCTAAATCTCCTGGTTATATATATTTATTTAACTAGCCAGCAAAAAGTCAGTGCCCCAAACAGAGGAGACTCTCAATCTCCTGGTTATATATATATTTATTTTACCAACCAGCAGAGAGTCAGTGCCCAAGAATGAGCAGGCTTTAAATCTGCTGGTTCTGTCTCTTTATTTTACCAGCCAGCACAGAGTTAATGCCCTAAGCTGAAGAGACACTAAATCTCCTGGATGTATCCATTTATTTAACCAGCCACCACATAGTCAGTGCCCTAAACTGAGGAGACTCTTCTTTCGACTGTGACGTCCAGGAATGGACAACGGAGAACTACAAACCTGTGTATACAGAAAACCGACAAACACAGACCAAATACTAAACTACACCAGAAACCATCCCAACACACACAAACAAAGCTGTATCAGAACACTATTCCAATGAGCCACCACACAGTGCAGCCCAGACGAACTTCGGAAAACAGAGGAGAACCACCTATACAACGTATTCAAGAAGAACGGATACTCAAATAATACAGTGCGCAGATTCCTCAAGAACAAGCCACGACAAGCAGACCAAACACAGCCAGAAACCCTAACCACCTTACCATACATCAAAGAAGTTCCAGAAATGACAGCCAGACTACTAAGACCCCTCGGAATCCTAGTAGCACACAAACCCACCAACACTCTCAAACAAAAACTAACAAACTTAAAAGACCCAGTACAACCCATGGACAAAACCAACATCGTCTACAAAATTCCATGCAAGGACTGCCACAAACACTACATTGGACAAACAGGAAGTTAGCCACCAGGACACACGAACACCAGCTAGCCACAAAAAGACACAACCCTCTCTGCCTCGTAGCCCTACACACGGATGTTAAAAACCACCATTTCGACTGGGACAACACATCTATCCTGGGACAGGCTAAGCAAAGACATGCCAGAGAATTCCTAGAGGCCTGGCACTCCAACCACAACGCCATAAACAAACACATCGATCTCGATACCATCTATCAACCCCTCAGAAAACAAACAGGAAATGACATCAGCACGAACCCCAGGAACCCCATCCAGGAGAAAGATATAAATAGAAAGCAGGAGACAACAGCTTTTCTTCACTTGGAGGTCGCCACTGATGATGTTACCTAGCCAGGTAATGAAACGTCTGGATATCAAACCTACAGCTCAGCGAATAAACCTACATCCTAAACCTCAACCTGAGCTACAAACCTTCACAAACCTTGCATATAACAAGCTGGTTAATTAAATATAACCAGGAGATTTAGAATTTTCTCATTTTCAGGAACTGACTGCATGGTGGATGGTTAAAACTTTTAAAACCAGAGTATTTAGAGTCCCCTCAGTTTAGGGCACTAACTTTCTATTGGCTAGTTAAATAAATATGTTAAACCACGGGTTTCAGATTCTCCTCAGTCGAGAGCACTGAATCTGTGCTGGATGGTTAAATAAACATGTATATCCAAGAGATTTAAATTCTCCATAATTAAGGGCACTGATACTGTGCTGGCTGGTTAAATAATTATACATAACTAGAAGATTTAGATTCTCCTCATTTTAGGTTAAAATTGTATGGTGGCTGGTTAAATTTTTTATAATGATAATATTTAGAGTCTCCTCAGTTTAGGGCACTGACTGTGTGTTGGCTGGTTTAATATATATAACCAGGAGATATAGAGTCTCTAGTTTAGAGCACTGACTTTCTGCTGGTGAGTTAAATAAATATATGTAACCAGGACATTTACATTCTGTTCATTATAGGGCACTGACTCTGTGCTGGCTGGTGAGATGTAACTAGGAGATTTAGAGTCTCCTCAGTTAAGGGCACTGATTCTGTGATGTCTGTTTAAATATATATAACGAGAATTTCTATAGACTCCTCAGATTATGGCACTGACTGTGGGCTGGCAGATTAAATAAATTTATATATCTAGTAGATTTACAGTTTCCTCAGTTTAGGGCTCAGACTATGTGCTGTATAGATAAATACGTATATATAAACAGGAGATTTAGAGTCTCCTCAGTTAAGGGCATTGACTCTCAGCTGCCTGGTTAAATAAATGACAGCCAGACTACTAAGACCCCTCGGAATCCTAGTAGCACACAAACCCACCAACAAACAAAAACTAACAAACTTAAAAGACCCAGTACAACCCATGGACAAAACCAACGTCGTCTAAAAAATCCCATACAAGGACTGCCACAAACACTACGTTGGATAAACAGGAAGAAAGTTAGCCACGAGGATACACAAACACCAACTTACCACAAAAAGACACGACCCTCTCTCACTCGTAGCCCTATACACGGATGAATAAAAAACACCATTCCGACTGGGACAACACATCTATCCTGGGACAGGCTAAGCACAGACGTGTCAGAGAATTCCTAGAGGCCTGGCACTCCAACCAAAACGCCATAAACAAACACATAGATCTATTTCCGCCACCTCCAAACAGACCCCACCACCAAGGATATATTTCCCTCCCCACCCCTATCAGCGTTCCGGAAAGACCACTCCCTCCGCGACTCCCTCGTCAGGTCCACACCCCCCACCAACCCAACCTCTACTCCCGGCACCTTCCCCTGCAACCGCAAGAAATGCAAAACTTGCTCCCACACCTCCCCCCTCACTTTTCTCCAAGGCCCTAAGGGATCCTTCCATATCCATCAGAAATTCACTTGCTGCTCCACACAAATCATTTAATGCACCTGATGTGGCCTCCTATACATTGGGGAGACAGGCCGTCTACTTACAGAACGTTTCAGAGAAAACCTCTGGGACACCCACACCAACCAACCCAACCGCCCCGTGGCTGAATACTTGAACTCCCCCTCCCACTCCGCCAAGGAAATTCAGGTCCTTGGCCTCCTCCATCGCCAGACCATGGCAACACGACACCTGGAGGAAGAGCGCCTCATCTTCCGCCTAGGAACCCTCCAACCACAAGGGATGAATGCAGATTTCTCCAGCTTTCTCATTTCCCATACCCCCACCTTTTCTCAGTCCCAAACCTCAGACTCGTCACCGCCTTCTTGACCTGCAATCTTCTTCCCGACCTCTCTGCCCCCAACCCCTCTCTGGCCTATCACCCTCACCTTGACCTCCTTCCACCTATCGTATTCCAAGCGCCCCTTCCCTAAGTCCCTCCTCCCTACCTTTTATCTTAGCCTGCTTGGCACACCCTCCTCATTCCTGAAGAGGCGCTTATGACGGAAACCTCGATTCTCCTGCTCCTTTGATGCTGCCTGACCTGCTGTGCTTTTCCAGCAACACATTTTTAAGCTCTGATCTCCAGAATCTGCAGTCCTCAATTTTTTCCACATAGATCTAGATACCTTCTATCAACCCCTCAGAAAATGAACAGGAAATGACATCATCACAAATCCGAGGAACCCCATCCAGGAAAAACATATAAATAGAAAGCAGGAGACAACAGCTTCTCTTCACTTGGAGGTCGCCACAAATGATGTTACCTAGCCAGGTAATGAAACATTAGGATATCAAACCCATAGCTCAGCGAGCAAATCTACACCCTGGTTAAATAAATGTATGTAAACAGGACTTTTAGAATCTCCTCAGTCAAGGGCACTATCTCCGTGCTGGATGGTTAAATAAACATGTATATCGAGGAGATTTAAATTCTCCACAGTTTAGGGCACTAACTCTGTGCTGGCAGGTTAAATAAATATATATATATATATAATCAGGAGATTTAGAGTCTGGGGCACTGACTCTGCGCTGTGTATTTAAATATACATAACCAGGAGATTTAGACTCTACTCAGTTATGGGTACTGACTTTGTTCTGCCTGTTTAATATATATATAATGAGCTGGTTAATTAAATCTAACCAGGAGATTTAGAGTCTCCTCATTTTTGGGAACTGACTGTGTGGTGGCTGGTTGAAACTTTTATAACCAGGATATTTAGAGTCTCCTCAGTTTGGGGCACTGACTCTGTACTGGCTGTTTAATTGTATATAACCAGGACGTTTTGAGTCTCCTCAGTTTGGGGCACTGACTCTGTGGTGGCTGGTTAAATAAATAGATACCACCAGGTGATTTAGAGTCTGACTGTGTGTTGGCTGGTTTAATACATGTAACCAGGATATGTTGAGTCTCCTTAGTTTAGAGTTTGACTCTGTGTTGGCTGGTTAAATAAATATGTAACCAGGACATTTACAGTCTGCTCATTATACAGCACTGATTTTGGGCTTGCGGATTAAATACAGATATATAAAACTCGGAGATTTACATTCTCACCACTTTAGGGCTCAGAGTATGTGCTGGATGGATAAGTACATATATATAACCAGGATATTTAGAGTCTTCTCAGTTTGGGGCACTTACTCTGTGCTGGCAGATTAAATAAATATATACAACCATGAGATTTAGATTCTGCGCATTATCGGGCACTGACTCTGTGCTGGTTGGTTAAATAAATATATAAAACCAAGAGATTTAGATTCTGCTCATTTAAGGGCACTGACAGTGCGCTGTCCATTTACATATATATAACTAGTAGATTTAGAGTCTCCTCAGCTTAGGCCACTGACTGTGGGCTGTCGGGTTAAAAACATTTATATAACTAGGAGATTTACAGTTTCCTCAGTTTAGGGCTCAGACTATGTGCTGGATTGATAAATACATAAATATATAAAACCAGGAGATTTAGAGTCTCCTCCGTTTAGGACGCTGACTCTATTCTGCCTGGTTAAATAAATATATAATCAGGAGATTTAGTGTCTCCTCAGGTAAGGGCACTGACTCTGTGCGGGCTGGTTTAATATATATAACCAGGAGATTTAGAGTCGACTCAGTTATGGGCACTGACTCTGTTCTGTCTGTTTAATATATATAAATATGTAAAACCACGAGATTCTGATTATCCTCAGTCTAGAGCACTGACTCTGTGCCAGATGGTTTAATAAACATGTATATACAAGAGATTTAAATTCTCCACAATTTAGGGCACTGACACTGTGCTGGCTGGTTAAATAAATATACATAACTAGGAGATTCAGAGTCTCCTCAGTTTAGGGCGCTGATTGTATGATGGCTGGTTAAATTTTTTATAACGAGAATATTTAGAGTCTCCTCAGTTTGTGGCACTGACTCTGTGTTGGCTATTTAAATAAATAGATACAACCAGGAGATTTAGAGTCTCTAGTTTAGGACACTGACTGTGTGTTGACTGGTTTAATATATATAGCCAGGAGATTTAGAGTCTTCTCAGTTTAGGGCACTGACTTTCTGCTGGTGAGTTAAATAAATATATGTAACCAGGAGATTTAGAGTCTCCTCAGATAAGGGCACTGATTCTGTGATATCTGGTTAAATACAAAAAAAAAGGATATTTATAGACTCCTCAGATTAGGGCACTGAATCTATGCTGCATGGTTATATACATATATAGAGTTTGTGCGAAGATTTGTAGCTCAGGTGCTCATTGCTGTGGTTCTGTTCGCCGAGCTGGAAGTTTTTGTGGCAAACGTTTCGTCCCCTGGCTAGGCGACATCATCAGTGCTTGGGAGCCTCCTGCGAATATAGAATCAGGAGATTTAGTGTCTCCCCGGTTTAGGGCACTGGACCTATGATGGCTGATTAAATAAATATATATAACCAGGAGATTTAGAGTCTGCTCATTCTAGGGCACCGACTCTGTGCTGTGTATTTAAATATACATAACCAGGAGATTTAGAGTCTACTCAGTTATTGGCACTGACTCTGTTCTGTCTGTTTAATATATATATAACGAGCTGGTTAATTAAATATAACCACGAGATTTAGAGTCTCCTCATTTTTGGGAACTGACTGTGTGGTGGCTGGGTAAAACTTTTATTACCACAGTATTTAGAGTCTCCTCAGTTTAGGACACTGACTGTGATGTGGCTGGTTCAAATTTGTAGAACCAGGATACTTAGACTCTCCTCAGTTTGGGGCACTGACTCTGGGCTGGCTGGTTAAAAAAACAGATATAACTCGGTGATTTAGAGTCTCCTTAATTCAGGGCACTGACTTTCTACTGTCTAGTTAAATAAATATGTACAACCACGAGATTCTGATTCTCCTCAGTCTCGAGCACTGACTCTGTGCCGAATGGTTAAATAAACATGTACGTCCAGGAGATTGAAATTCTCCACAATTTAGGGCACTGACATTGTGCTGGCTGGTTAAATAAATATATATCACCAGGAGATTTAGAGTCTGCTCATTCTGGGACACTGACTCTGTGCTGTGTATTTAAATATACCTAACCAGGAGAATTAGACTCTACTCAGTTATGGGCACTGACTTTGTTCTGTGTGTTTAATATGTATAATGAGCTGGTTAATTAAATATAACCAGGCAATTTAGAATCTCCTCAGTTAAGGGCATTGACTCTGTCCTGCTCTTTAAATATATACAACCAGGAGATTCAGAGTCTCCTTAGTTTAGGGCACTGACTCTATGCTGCCTGGTTAAATAAATATATAATCAGGAGAATTAGTGTCTCCTCAGGTTAGGGTACTGACTGTGTTGGCTGGTTAAATATATACAACCAGGAGATTTAGAGTCTCCTCATTTTGGGGCACGGACTCTGTGCTGGCTGACGAAATAAATATACAGAACCAGGAGATTTAAAGGCTGCTTATTGTAGGGCACTGACTCTGGGCTGGCTGGTTAGGTAAAAACATCTAACCAGGATATTTAGAGTCTCCTTAGTTTCGGGCACTGACTGAGGCTGGCGTGTTAAATAAATATATATAACCAGGAGATTTAGAGTCACCTCCGTTTAGGGCTCAGACTATGTGATGGATGAATAAATACACATATATAATAAGGAGAAAGTCAGTGCCCGAAACTGAGGAGACTCTAAATCTGCTGGTTATATATAATTAACCACACAGCACAGAGTCAGTTCCTTGAAATGAGGAGACTCTAAATCTCCTGGTTATTTATGTGTATTTATCCATCCAGCACGTAGTCTGAGCCCTAAACTGAGGAGATTCTAAATCTCTTAGTTACATATATATATATCCAGCACAGAGACAGTGCCCTAAACTGAGGAGACTCTAAATTTCTGGTTATATATATATATATTTAAATACACAGCACAGAGTCAGTGCCCTAGAATGAGCAGACTCTAAATCCCTTGGTTATATCTTTATTTAATCAGCCAGCACAGAGTCAGTGCCCGAAAATGAGCAGACACTAACTCCCCTACAGAGTCAGTGCGCTAAAATGAGTAGATTAGATTACTATTTCGTTGTTACGTTTAGATTAGATTAGATTAGATTAGATTACTTACAGTGTGGAAACAGGCGCTTCGGCCCAACAAGTCCACACCGCCCCGCCGAAGCGCAACCCACCCATACCCCTACATTTACCCCTTACCTAACACTACGGGCAGTTTAGCATGGCCAATTCACCTAACCTGCATATCTTTGGACTCTAAATCGCCTGGTTATGTATATTTATTTAATCAGCCAGCACAGAGTCAGTGCCCGAAAATGAGCTGACTCTAAATCTTCTGGTTATATATATTAAACCAGCCAGCACAGAGTCAGTGCCTCAAACTGAGGAGACTCTAAATCGCCTGATTATATGTATTTATTTAACCAGCCAGCACTGAGTCAGTGCCCTAACATGTGGAGAATTTAAATCTCCTGGATATGCATGTTTATTTAACCATCCAGCACAGAGTCTCTGCCTTGACTGAGGAGAATCTGAATCTCGTGCTTATATATATTTCAACAGACAGCACAGAGTCAGTGCCCTTAACTGAGGAGACTCTAAATCCCCAGGTTATATATATTTGTTTAACCAGCGAACACAGAGTCAGTGCCCTTAACTGAGGAGACTCTAAATTTCCAGATTATGTATATATTTAAACAGCCAGCACAGAGTCAGTGCCCTAAACTGAGGAGACTCTAAATCTCCAGGATATGTATATTTAATTAATCAGTCAGACCTGAGAGAGTGCCCAAAACTGAGGAGACGCTAAATATACCGGTTTTATATAGTTAACCAGAAAGCACAGAGTCAGTGCCCTAGACTGAACAGGTTCTAAATCACCTGGTTATATCTACTCATTTAACCAGCCAGCCCAGAGTCAGTGCCTCAAACTGTGGAGACTCTAAATATCCTGGTTATAAAAGTTTTAACCAGCCACCACACAGAAAGTACTCAAAGTTTGTAGCGCGGGAGCTCGTTGCTGTGGTTCTGTTCGCCGAGCTGGAAGTTTTTGTTGCAAACGTTTCGTCCCCTGTCTAGGTGACATCCTCAGTGCTTGGGAGCCTCCTGTGAAGCGCTTCTGTGATGTCTCCTCCGGCATTTATAGTGGCCTGTTCCTGCCGCTTCCGGTTGTCAGTTTCAGCTGTCCGCTGTAGTGGCCAGTATATTGGGTCCAGGTCGATGTGTTTGTTGATGGAGTTTGTGGATGTGTGCCATGTTTCTAGGAATTCCCTGGCCGTTCTTTGTTTCACTTGCCCTATAATGGTAGTGTTGTCCCAGTCAAATTCATGTCGCTTGTCGTCTGCGTGTGTGGCTACTAGGGATAGCTGGTCGTGTCGTTTCGTGGCTAGTTGATGTTCGTGGATGCGGATCGTTAGCTGTCTTCCTCTTTGTCCTATATCGTGTTTTGTGCAGTCCTTGCACGGGATTTTGTACACTACATTAATTTTGCTCATGCTGGGTATCGGGTCCTTTGTTCTGGTGAGTTGTTGTCTGAGTGTGGCGGTTGGTTTGTGTGCTGTTATAAGTCCTAGTGGTCGCAGTAGTCTGACTGTCATTTCAGAGATGTTCTTGATGTATGGTAGTGTGGCTAGTCCTTTGGGTTGCGGCATGTCCTCGTCCCGTTGTCTTTCCCTTAGGCATCTGTTGATGAAATTGCGAGGATATCCGTTTTTGGCGAATACCTTGTATAGGTGTTCCTCTTCCTCTTTTTGCAGTTCTGGTGTGCTGCAGTGTGTTGTGGCCCTTTTGAATAGTGTCTTGATGCAACT
This sequence comes from Chiloscyllium plagiosum, assembly GCF_037043375.1. Classification (NCBI taxonomy): domain Eukaryota; kingdom Metazoa; phylum Chordata; class Chondrichthyes; order Orectolobiformes; family Hemiscylliidae; genus Chiloscyllium; species Chiloscyllium plagiosum. Next base: position 102,821,124 of record NW_028270151.1, on the reverse strand, counting down.
TCGTTTGTGTGTGTTGGGGAGGTTGCTTTCATAGTTCAGGACTTGGTCTGTGTGTGTGGCTTTCCTGTGTACCTTAGTGGGGAATTCTCCGTTTGGTGTTCTCTGTACCATCACGCCTAGGAATGGGAGTTGGTTGTCCTTTTCTTCCTCTCTCGTGAATCGGATTCCTGTGAGTGTGGAGTTGATGATCCGGTGTGTTTTCTCTATTTCCGTGTTTTTAATGATTACAAAGGTGTCATCAACGTATCTGACCCAGAGTTTGGGTTGAATTTGTGGTAGGACTGTTTGTTCTAACCTTTGCATTACTGCTTCTCCTATGAGTCCCGAGATCGGTGAGACCATGGGTGTGCCGTTGACTTGTTCAGATAACAGGACGTTGAACCCACCAACAAAGATGGCATACTTAAACTACTGGACTTGTGCCTCACAACACACTTCACATTCAACAACCAGATATACGAACAAATCAACGGAACACCCATGGGCTCACCGATCTTTCGGCCCATCTGCAGTGCGGGTCATTGGACTTCCATCTATTCCAGTCCAAGTTCCCACAAACCTGCATTTCTGATGTTACCAGGGCGAATCAAAATGGGATTAAATGACACAACAAATGACACAACAATGGGACTGAAGTTGGACATGGTCACATTATGTTGTAACACCGCCGAGGAACTCAACCTCATATTTACCCACAGAGGGAAACAAACAGAGGGCTCAGGATTAGTCCCGCTCCATATGCTTCACATCCGCCAGTTTCCCCGACCAGCTCACCGCAGCTGGGCAAAGAGGTCTGCAGCACAGAAAATGCCTTTCGGGCCATCAAGTCTGCACCAGTCGAAGATTGGCCCCTGACTGTTTTCATCTCGTTTTCCAACGGTTGGCTCGTAGCTTCAACAAAGTTGGGATGGAATTGTTCAACTCATAGTGTCACAACTTTCTCTGAGGATTTCTGCGTGTTGCACGCTGAAAGGCAGAGGGTTGCGGATTGCCACCATTCCCAACCTGTCTGGAATGTCTTTTTTCCCTTCTCTTGTGGTTTGTATGTGAAAGAAGAAGATAGGGTGTAATCTCCCTTTTTATTTGTTGATATTACTGAATCACAACCGGTAGGATTCCAGGCTGTGAGGGGAAGGCCAAATGAATTTCAAGCCCATTGCCTTAAACACGCATCGACCACTACAGAACCACACTTTCCAGGTGTCTCTCATTGTGGAGCTGAGGAAGAGTGAATCATTATCGGGTTTGTTTGAATCCAATCACTTCACAATTTGCAAAAGCGTTAAATTTTGGTGCATGGTGGATCTGGTTGTATCATCCTGATAGATGGAACGGACATTCATTTAACACCAAGAACAGGAATTGCAAGAGAAACTCAGCAGATCTTACAGCATCTATGCAGAGAAAATCAGAGACAACATTTCAAAACTTCATCAGAACTCGGTAATCTCCCACAGGTACTGCCAAACCCGTTAGATTCGATAGCAGTTTATGTTTTTGCTTCAGATTCCAAGAATCCACAGTTCGTTACATGAACCATTAAAGCAATGCAGAAACGTCTTTGTGGGAACCGTGGGCATGGGCACTTTGATGAGCAGGAGGAAGTGTTGCTACTGACCAGAGGCAGTGAACAGAGGACTGGGATGAAAGGAATCTAATGAAAAGCAGCACATTCAAAGAATACTGCAGAAGCTCGATGGGTCTGCCAGTATCTGTGAAAAGAGAAACAGAAATAACGGTTTGAGTGTGGTATATATTTGTGAGTACGAGCTCGACCAGCCCATGTCTAATCAAATGTTTGGCCTCGCGAGAATGTACCCTGCGGGAAGTCGTTCAAGATGTAGTCGGCAGGATTCGAGCCTGCATGGGGAAACATCAATGGATTTTTAATCCATCGCCTTTATCACTCGGCTACGAATAGCCTTGCATACGCCTGGCTTAATATTTCTTATAGAATGGAGAGTTGTAACCTGAAACACCAGTATTTGGCTTGTCCTGTCCGCAGCATGACCAAGTATTCGCTGTCACCCTCTCTTGGTTCAGAACGGAGGAGGATGCTGGGAGATCAATTTGAATTACACACACATTGATGAGATATAAAATGGATGGGAAAGATCCGTTTTCATGTGCTGAGAGATTCATAAACACAGCAGTGGATCGAGAAAGAAACATGTCCTTGTACTTGCCTAGCGCTTTCACCGCCAGCTGAATTACGGCCAATGAAGTGCTTTTGAAAAGATTCACCATTGCCAAACCAAAGTGCAAATCTGGTCGATTTATTTAATCAGACGTCAAATTAGGAAAATATTTCGAATACACACAGCTGGCACTGGACAGTGCAGACCTATTCTCAGGGGGTTATTCTGCTCTGATTTACGCCTGGGACAAAGTGGGAACAGGGGGTTTTCTAACAGCGGAAGGGGTCACAAATTTCAGACTCTGATGAGAAGGATATTCTTTCTTTCAGAGGGTAGCAAATCTATGTAATTCTATAGGTCAGAGGGCTGTGAAGGCTAGCTATATTCAAGACTGAGATAGACAAACATTGAGTTAATTCACAACCAAGGGCCACGGAGATCAGGCTGAAAAGGTGGGCGGGGGGGGTGGGGGTGAGGATGAAGCAAATCAGCCGTGATCTCATTGAAACCTGTCGCCCACGTGACCGGCTACATTGCTTCCACCTGCTCTCATATCTTTGCTGTTATTTGGAAGATGCGAGACCCCATTGTAAAAGAAGAAAAGCAAAACGTTAGGGAGAGATGATTGCAGTCAAACTGTATCAAAATCATTTATTGGAAGGAATACCATATTTGGCAATTTGCCAGATTTCTGTACTAACATGTCCAGCAGAGCTGATCAAGGGAGCGATTGATCTGAGTGCTCTTGGACAAGAAACAAACAAAGATTAGTGACATTTTTGTCTGACAAAACAAATGGCCTTTCCTGATGCTCACAATGAAAGAGATGGTTTCCAAGAAAAGACAGAGACTAAGTTGCCTGTAAACTAACCGATGACCAAGATATGGCTCGCGTTGTTCTATGGGACATATGTGATTTATTGATTATTGTTCTCCAAACTTCCTTTACACAGGAACCGGGAGTGGGAGCGGGGAAATTAAACCCACCCATGATTATTGCCATCTTTTATCACTCACACACTAATTATTTCTTGTATGTTTTACCTCACATTGTGGTTCCTGCGAGTAGGCTTGTAAACTGCATCTGCTGGCGAGTTCTTTTCTCACTGTTCCTTATCTATATCCAAACACGTTCTGCTCCTTATCTCCTGAATGAAGGTAATCTCTAACCATTGTATAAGTGTCACCAAAACCTCGGCATTTCACACGCCTCTGTTTCTCATCTTCCAATATTAGTTCATACTTTACTGTGTTGCAATTGTCAATAATAAGCTTAAAAATACAAAATAGAAACAGGTGAACATGGGTTTCCAAGCATGTTCTTGCAGCTAAACCGCAGATTACTGCCCACAACACGATCACGGAAACACGCACCGAACAATCAGGCAACACAGAATAAGCTCAGCACGAGAGGACATGTCAGGAACAGCACCAGAAACACAACAGAAATATGTCTCTGCGCTACTATGTTGGATGTATTTCTCAATGAGCAATCGAGAGTGACATGTGTTCCATCAGGAGTGACGTCACACCCGAAAGTAACCAGTGTCACAGACGGTCATGTGATCCAAGTTCCAAGCCGCGGAATCCGAGACACTCAGTGCCCTGTGGATAGCTACAAGGAACAGCCGTCCGTGGCGTGTATGGCTTAGTTGAACTTTATGAATGCAGCTCGCTAGTTGTCGGCCTGTTTCTCCTTTATAGTGTTTCATGCAGTCGCTGCGTGGAATCTATACAACCACGTTAGTACATGATGGGGATTGGGTGTTGTATTCTGGTGAGTTTTGTCTGAGCGAGGCTGTCGGTTTATGTGCTGTTGTAAAACAGTGTGTTCAGAGGAGTCTGACTGTCAGTTCCCAGCAATTTACTTTAATAAAGGGGACCATGCTTTTCAAATTGCCTGGTGGCATATGCTCGTTGCGAATTTCGTGTGCCAGACATCTGGGAATGAAGTCGTGGGGATATCCATTCTTGGCAAAGAAATTGTGTGGCAGTCCCGGATTGTCACGACGAGCTGTCCCGAGTAGCAATCCGTACAGACGGCAAGGTTTGGGAGAACAGCTCAATAGTAATAGGACAGGGCAAACAGAAGGCAGCCAGAGAATTTCTAGAAGCAGGACACTCATCCGCGGATCCCATCAATAAGCAGATTCATCTGGACCCAGTCTGTAACCCCAAACACCGGAAGGAGCGGGAATGAAACCAAATCAATTCCAACTGCCACAGGACAGCAGAGCTTCACAACAGGCTCTGCAGCCCTGAGCATGTCACCCAGAAATGTGAGGAAAATGCTGCAAACCATCTTCCCAGCTCCTCCAAACATTCCAACAACAACTCCAGGAGGCACACGAGATCAACACCTTTCTGCTCCAAAACGCTCCGGTTTTCTGCAGCAGAGTATTGTACCCTGAATCCCCAGGAGCAAGGTAAGGATGCCAACCTGTACACGGCCAGGAACGGCAGTGAGAGCGAGGGCAACAGCTGCCATTGTCGGATGGACAGCCACAAACACACCCTTGGAAAAGTACTTTGTCCATATGAAAATCTGTGCAGCAGTATAACCCGGGGCCCAAACAGCCTGCGCTGGGGATTCATATTCCAGACAATTTACGATTGGTGACCGTTTTCCCTGAAAGTGAGTGGAGATTGATATTTCATTGCTGGTGTGAAACCAGATCCTACACTGAATCTGCTCGCCGGTTTTTGTTGCTGTGGTGAAACGGTGGGCAATCACGGTGTGAAACGTTATTCTGGCTCTCTGGTTTCCTTCATTCCTGTCCTGGTCAGGGAGGCTGGGGATTGGTCCTCTCCATCAGAGGGAGGTACCAGCGCATTGTTGACCCAATTTAATCAAGAATGTCATTGGTCATCTTCACTTCCCATGGTTCATTGCGGTTCTGTTTTGTTGTATGTTACTTGAGCACTTTCTGGGACTTGACAATGCATTAAAGCTGCAGTATGTTTGGAAGCACGGTTTGGAATTGTCTCGCTGCCATTTGTGTGTGAGCAGTACATGACATAGACGACCCGCACTACCTCAAAGTCAGCATGCCAGTGTGTCTGGCAATGGTTCCGCCTTTTCTGGTTTGCTTCTGTTCCACGCTAAGAGCTGTCAGTTTTTGGATTCGCTGGAGTGCTGAGGGGGTAACACAATTTGTGTGGTATTTTTCTTCAGGCCAAACTCCACCCTCCAGGAAAAATAACCAAACGCGCTGAGTAACAAACAGCACGCGTTTTTTAGTAAATGGTCTATTCAAGCTGGTGTCTGCTTCTGGAGCGTCTCAGAGTTGCCAAGCACGGAAATAGACCCTACTATCTAACTTGCCACTGCTAAACAGGTAACCGAAATTAATCTAACCAATATTTGCCAAAATTTGTCCCTGATCTCTCTGAACCCTTTGAAATGTTGTGAGCGGACCAGTCTCTGCCACTAAATATGGCAATTCATTCTGTACACACGGAAATGTCTGTGTTCAAAACAAGTGTCCCTCACATCCCCTTTAAATGTTACTGTTCTCACAATAAACCAATATTATCTCGCTTTGAACTCGTGTGCCTTGTGAAAAGTTGCTCCCTAACTCTTTTCTCTGTCCGCCTGCCTCATGACTTTATAAAATTCTGTAAGGCCGTTCCTCAGCCCTGAAGCTCCAGGGAAAACTGTCGAAGCCTATTCAGCTTCGTGCTATTGTCCAAACAGTGCAAACCTTGCAAACCCTTTCAAATACTTTCTAAATTGCACCACGTTCGTTACTGAATGCGCGATCTGTTAGTGCCTGAAGTGAAGCGACGCTGAAACACTAATAATGACAATTTTGGCGCTTGGCCCCTGTTGGGTAGTGTGGCAGAGTGGTCTAAGGCGCTGGATTTTAAGCTCCAGTCTCTATTAAGTCGTGGGTTTGAATCCCAAAGCTACCAAAATGGCGGCGGTTCCACTGCAGGCAGTTGAACATAGCCGAACCTATGCAGGTCCTATACATTTTCGTTGTTGTGTTTGCAGCTGCTCAGGCCTCTGATCCAGACTGACTCTGAAAACAGTGTGAGCTATTGCGGTCGGAGCCTCCTCAACCACTCTGCCTTTGGACATATGCGTGGCCAGTTTTGGTGCCAGTTTCTGTGTCTCAAATGGTCAGCGCATTTGGCTGAAAGTTTGGTGGTTCGAGCCCACCCTTAGCACCGAGCCTCAATTATTTCAGTTCCAGCATTGAGACCAACCATGTACCGACACTGCAACCAGGAGAACTCACCCGAGTCCGCAGCTGGATGTGGCCCCAATCTCTCCAAGGCCCCGCTGCCAACAGAAAGCGGCTACTGCAGCTTCAATCAGCGGCTTCCTGCTCAGCCCTGGGACACAGCACATGGAAAATCCTTCCCCAGGAACGGCTCTTCCCGTGTGAAAGGGACAACCATTCCACTTTAAATTGTAAACGGATTTAGAAGATTGATCCTGTTCTTGGAACGTTTCATAAACAAAACTCCTGTCTCGCAAATAAGAAGTGGGAAAAGTTGTTGGCAGGAAGAATGGAGAAAGTGCTGACTGTGAGGACTCTGTCTCGTCAGCAGATGGGATTCCTTACACTCCAAACAGAAATGATTGGGTTTCCTTCGGTAATTTCCCAATTCATTTACCGTCTGCCAGAGTGATTGGGAATCACTCCGGCGACATAAAGGTGAGGATAAAGATATGAAAATATTTATATTGAATCTTAAATCCAGAGACAAGTGCTAAATAGATAATAATGTTCTGAAGGAATAATAGCTGAGAAATGGAAAGTGTGAATGATGACATTTGTGATTGGGAGGAATGAACTGGATCCTTGCAAATTGCAATGCCAGGTGAAATATGCTCAGTATGAAATGACACACTCAACAATCGTGAGCCAGGCCCAGCTACTTTCGTCGGTAGAGCATGAGATGCTTAATCTCAGGGCCGTAGGTTCAAGCCTCACGATGGGCCCTTTCACTCCTTTGAAGAAATCCAGCTCTCTGCTCCACTTGCAGTATTGCAACCCAGTGCAGGGGTTGTTTTTGACACGTCGATCCGACTGTGTTTGATCACATGTCGGTTTCTGAGTGAAATCTGTCTCCACTTTCCTGGAAGTGCCAGAGACAAGTTTATCAGTGCAGCCGAATCTACGAGGAATGGTGTCCCTTTCAAAACGTCAGGTTCCACTCCAAACGTGCACCAAACAAAGTGCTCAGAGACACAGAACGCGAATGGCTACTTGTTGGGGGGGTCTGACAGTGACCGCTCAATGTCAAATGGTCCTGTACCAAAATGAAGTGATTCAGACCGTTCTGATGGAAACCGAAGGGAACTCTCACTGAACGTTTCACAATTCACACGGAAAATGATCTTGTGTGCTCATGGGGGTTCACGTAATGGACAGTTTATTGTCAGTAACAGGGGTGGGGGTGGGGCAGGATTGTGAGGTTTCACTGTGGGAGAGAAGTGATCTGGGTGAACGGGTAAGTCAGACACCCCCAGAGCATGGGAGAGCTGATTGGTCCAGGATCACTCCCATCTTCTGTTTCGGAACCAACAAATGAAATTGCTGGAAAATCTCAGCAGGTCTGCTCGCATTTTGGAAAGGAAAAGAGTTCAGACTTCGGGACTAGTGACATTTCTTTTTGCACGTCCATCTCCCTCTGGATTGGAGCACTCATCCTTTTTATTGACTATCTTCTGACTTCCAACTTTATACTCAGCTTCCCTTTTATTTTATTTTCCTCTCCAACCATTTTCCCAGTTTTTAGTGGGCGGCACGGTGGCACAGTGGTTAGCACTGCTGCCTCGCAGCGCCAGAGACCCGGGTTCAACTCCCGCCTCAGGCGACTGACTGTGTGGAGTTTGCACATTCTCCCCGTGTCTGCGTGGGTTTCCTCCGGGTGCTCCGGTTTCCTCCCACAATCCAAAAATGTGCAGGTCAGGTGAATTGGCCGTGCTAAATTGCCCGTAGTGTTAGGTAAGGGGTAAATGTAGGGGTATGGGTCGGGGTGGTATATGCTTCGGCGGGTCGGTGTGGACTTGTTGGAACGAAGGGCCTGTTTCCACACTGTAAGTAATCTAATCTAATCTAAATTTGTATCAGATCTGTCCCATCTCTCACTTTGCCCATTTATGACCGGAGAAGTTGGAAATGAACAATTAACTCTGTATCTAATTCCTTAGATACCAGATGCCCAGAGACCGGAAGGTATAGGATGACGGTGAGAGCTTTCAGCCCATCGTCTGCTCTGCCATTCGATCATGGCTAATACCGTTCTCAATCCCATTCTCCCGTCTTCTCCCTATAACACTTACTCCCCCTGAATTTAGGACCCAGTCTTTTTTCCCAGAATGGGTCTGCATCCGCCCCAAACCCTTCCACATCTGCTGGCGGCTGTTACACTGTGCCTCTGGGTGACCGAGCTGAGTTTCAGTCCCGCACGGAACACCCAATCTGTTCTGAACAACACAACCGCTGCTGGGGGACAGCTCGATCAGGTCTCTGGCCCCACTGTGTTTCTGCGGGGGAGCAGTTATCACCTTCACCTCCCATGGGAAGGATCGGTGCTTCAAATATCCGGCAGTAAGACCGATCGGCTTGTGTGTGAACATAGATGGAGGGAATTGCTTTCTGACCTGGGCAGTAAACCTTACTCTGTATGGCCCTGCCCACTCCTGCCGCTGTCGTGAAAGGGAGAGCAAGTCCAATTAATTGCCGTGTACGATTTTATTCGATACACATTCTTACTCGTTTGGAAGATACGTGGATGTTTCCAGCGCAGATCATCACTATTTTGAAGAATGCAGCCGGCGGGCCCTGATACTTTCTGGAGAGTAGAAGCATCAGTTTGTGCAGAAAGTGGCCGAGTTCAGAGCTGAGCAGAAATATTGTTGTTCCCGCTTTAAGGGCGACAGTTTTCCAGATGGTGATCGATGGGGCTTTATTGCAGCCTCATCAGCAAACCTTGTTTTGCATTTACTCGCCCATCACTACTCTAGTGGTGAAAAGAAGCGTAATTCCAAATAACTGCTGCGTGAATTTCTTTTCAAATGTCACTGCGCAGTGGCCGTGAATATGTGGCGATGTGTACAGCACCGCTGGCCATCCTGTTTCAGAGCGCAGTTACGAACATTCCTCTGTCTCGGCGCTACAGGGAAAATTGCCCGCGCCTATTCAGCCTCGCCCTACATTCCAAACTCGGCAAACCTGGCAACCTGTTTGTCAGTATTTCCTGAGCATTTTCACGTGATATCCTTTATTTTTTTCAGTCATGCTAATAACCCTGGCCAACAGTGGTCTATTCGGAATGGAAATGTCAGTGTTGGATGAAGAGCAGTGGCTCGGTGGCTCGCTTGTGACCTCGTTGTTCCCTTTGGGTCACACCCGAAACATCTCTAGTTCAAACCAGGCAGGAGCTACTTTAGAGTCATAGATAGAGTCATAGAGATGTACAGCATGGAAACAGACCCTTTGGTCCCACCCGTCCATACCGACCAGATATTCCAACCCAAGCTCATCCCACCTGCCGGCGCCCGGCCCATATCCCTCCAAACCCATCCTATTCATATACCCATCCAAATGCCTCTTAAAAGTTGCAATTGTACCAGCCTCCGCCATATCTTCTGGCAGTTCATTCCATACACGTACCACACTCTGCATGAAAAAGTTGCCCCTTACGTCTCTTTTGTATCTTTCCCCAGTCACCCTAAACCAATGCCCTCTAGTTCTGGACTCCCCGACCCCAGGGAAAAGACTCTGTTTATCTTTGCCCCTTATAATTTAGTAAACCTCTACAAGGTCACCCCTCAGCCTCCGACGTTCCAGGGAAAACAGCCCCAGCCTCTTCAGCTTCTCCCTATAGCTCAGATCCTACATCCCTGGCAACATCCTTGTAAATCTTTTCTGAACCCTTTCAAGTTTCACAACATCTTTCCGATAGGAAGGAGACCAGAATTGCATGCAACATTCCAACAGTGGCCTAACCAATGTCCGGTACAGCCGCAACATGACCGCCCAACTCCTGTACTCAAAACTCTGACCAATAAAAGAAAGCATACAAAACGCCTTCTTCACTATCCTATCTATCTGCGACTCCCCTTTCAAGGAGCTATGAACCTGCACTCCAAGGTCTCTTTGTTCAGCAACACTCCCTCGGACCTTACCATTAAGTGTATAAGTCCTGCTAAGATTTGCTTTCCCAAAATGCAGCAACTCACATTTATCTGAATTAAACTCCATCTGCCTCTTCTCAGCCCATTGGCCCATCTGGTCCAGGTCCTGTTGTAATCTGAAGTGAGCCTCTTCACTGTCCACTACACATCCAATTTTGGTGTCATCTGCAAACTTACTAACTGTACCTCTTATGCTCACATCCAAATCATTTATGTAAATGACAAAAAGTAGAGGGCCCAGCACCGATCCTTGAGGCACTTCACTGGTCACAGGTGTCCAGTCTGAAAAACAACCCTCCACCACCACCCTCTGTCTTCTATCTTTGAGCCAGTTCTGTATCCAAATGGCTACTTCGCCCTGTATTCCATGAGATCTAACCTTGCTAATCAGTCTCCCATGGGGAACCTTGTCGAACGCCTTACTGAAGTCCATATAAATCACATCTACTGCTCTACCCTCATCAATCTTCTTTGTTACTTCTCCATAAAAACTCAATCAAGTTTGTGAGACATGATGTCCCACGCATAAAGCCATGTTGACTATCCCTAATCAGTCCTTGCCTTTCCAAATACATGTACATCCTGTCCCTCAGGATTCTCTCCAACAACTTGCCCACCACCGAGGTCAGGCTCACCAGTCTATAGTTCCCTGGCTTGTCTTTACCACCCTTCTTAAACAGTGGCACCACGTTTGCCAACCTCCAGTCTTCCGGCACCTCACCTGTGACTATCGATGATACAAATATCTCAGCAAGAGGCCCAGCAATCACTTCTCTAGCTTCCCACAGAGTTCTCAGGTACACCTGATCCGGTTCTTTGTTCCCTGGTGACAGGTGGGTTGGTGGGAATGGAGAGTTCCTGCTGGTTGTTCGCATCAGCAGACCTGGCTTTGAATTTAGCCCATATCTGCTGCCGTGGTGAAAAGGAATACCATTCCGATTAATTGCTGTGTCAAACTTTGGTCAGTTTCTCTCCTCGGATAAAGTGAGGACTGGAGATGATAAAACGCTCCTAAAACAAGCGGCGGTTCTCCTGCTGCTCGGATGCTGCCTGACCGGATGTGCTTTTCCAGCACCACACTCTCAACTAAGTTTCTCTCCTCCCGGGTCGACGATATGCGTCGATTTGTAGATCTTCTCCCGCCGTCCATTTTAATGGTACAGTTACCGGCACTGATCCTTTCTGCACCAAAACTATCGCATTTGCTTTCCATGTGAAGGCAGCCTGGTTCAGTGACAAGGAAAGCTCTCATTTGTTCGGGTCACAGCGAACACTGGTTACCAGATGTAATCTCTGTCAAATGTATCCCAAAGTAGGCTCTGAAACGCCTCATTTAGACCCTAGCATTTCTAAACCTGCGTGAACCGAAACCCGAAAACCTCAGTCATGGTTTGGAGCAGTTCACATATTCGAGTTTCCAAGCAGAAGGCATGGTTACCGCTCATTCAGTCAACAACAGGAAAGAAAAGATTTATGTACTCAGATGAACTGCTTTACTCCTGCTCACTAATCTTACCGTGTGGTCTGAAACCTAAACCATCTTGTGACTGAAATTGAGGAAATGACGGACAGGCTCCGAATGACATTGTATCCATTTTGTTTTCCTGATACCACAGAGTTGCAGGAAAGTATAAACAGGGAGGGAGACGAATGAAAGTCAAGTGCAGCCCTGGTGAGACACCTTCTGTCTGATTCAGTCATCGACAAGAGACGTGAGTGCGACTAAAGAGGGAGAGCTTTCCATTCCGAGAAGAAAGAATAATCATGTACAGTGAGCACCTATTTGACATCTCAGATCGCCTTTGACCTTCCCTGAATATGTGCAGAAACTGATTTTTGTACGTCTCTAAGTAAGAACTGTTTGATTTACGAACAATAAGAGAGCCGTATCTCCTCGCTTCCCACACAGGTTTGTAACTCAGCTGGCAGCTAGCTGGCAGTTGCTCAGGGCCCTGCTGGAAAATGTACGGTTAAGGGCCAAGACAAGGAAAGTTGCAACTCTCACTGGTCCCGCGTTTTGAATAACCTCGCTACGTGTTTTACCATTCTCAGATTTCAGTGCTAAATCAGTGTTTTTTTTTCAGATGCAGGAATGCCTTTCCTCAGCGTATACTGCAGAACTGGTGCAGTTGCTGTGAATATGCTGCAGGGTGTCATCAGCTCTTGGCTTCCTGGTTGTTGCCTGTGTGCTAGCGTGGCTGAGCAATCTGAGATGCTGCTTTCAGGTTCCACTTCTCAAGCAGGCTTGGGTTTGAATCCTTGCGATGCCACTTGTGCTAACGGATTAGGCTGGTAACGTTTGTCAGGGATGAGCTGTGTTGAAGCTGAACAGAATAAAACATAGTAATTTCTTCTCAACCACGCTGTGTCGTGGCATAGCATAAAGCGACCTACGTGTCAGTGTCGGCGCTGTGTTCCCCAACCGCTGTGGGTATCACATTCGCCTCCAGCTCGAAAGAGCCCCATCCTAATCCAGGACCCAAGCTGGCTGCGCCAGGTTTTCATATTCCAGACAATTTGCGTTGTTCCCCGTTTTCTCTGGAAGTGAATGGCGAAAGTTATTTCCCGGCTGTTGTGAAATCAGATTTTGCACTGAATCCGCTCGTCGCTTTTAGTGGCGAAAAGGAGGGCACTCACGATGTGAAACTTGGTGACATTTCTCTCATTTCCTTCTTGACTGTCCTGATGAGGAAGGCTCGTGATTGGCCCTCTCGATCCGATAGACACACCAGCCCATTGTTAACCCAATCTAATCGAGATTGTAATTGTTCATCTTCACTTTCCATGGGTTAGTGTCAGGCTGTGCTGTTTTATGTTACTTGGTTACTTTCCGGGAAGTGGTGGTGCACTCACTCAGGCGCCAGCCCGTTGAAATTCCCGTTTGGAGTTGCCTCGTTGCCATTTCTTTGAGCAGTCCATGACCCAGAGGTCTCGCACTGCCTCATAGACAGCATTCATGCTTCGGTGTGTCTGAATATAGCTTCTCCTTGCCAGTTCTGCTCTTGTTCCACGTTAACAGTTGTCAGATTTTAGATTCGCTGGAGAGCTGAGGGAGTCACACGATTTGTGAGGTATTTTCCGCAGCCAAAATATTTCGCTGAGAACTTGGGAATGGGTCAAGAGGAATAGTCATTGGCAGCCATAGTCCGGAAAACCTTTACCTGTTGCTAGTTTGGAACCAACCGCCTTCCAGAAAACTAGTCCAACGCGCGGGCGGAGTGATGAGTGCCCTGCATTCCTACCAATAACATATTCTAACTACTGTTCACCACTGAGCAGTTAAACAGACCGTCTGATCCAACTCACCCCTGCTGACCTGATATTCGTAATTCATCTCCCCCTATTTGCCAAAATTGTCCGTTATCCCTCTTCACCCGATCCAGATGCCTTTGAAATGTTGTGAGAGTACCAGACTCCACCGCTAAATCTGGCAATTCATTCCAAACACACACACCTTCCAGTGTGTAAAACAAATGTCCCTCAGATCCCTTTTAAATTTTACCACTCTCACCTTAAACCTGTGCTCTTTAGTTTTGAACTTCCCTGCCTTGTGAATAAACTATTGTCTATTTCCTCTATCCGTCTCCCTCATAATTATATAAATTTCTGTAAGGCCACCCCTCAGCCCTGAAGTTCCACGGAAGGTTATCGCAGCTTATTCAGCTTCACGCTCCAGACCAACCCTGCAAAACTTGTAACATCCTCAGGAATATGATTGAACTTACCCAAGTTCGTCATTGAATGCACGTGGGCTAAAGTCCCTGAAGTGAGGAGATTCTCAAACACTAGTCATGAAAAACGTGGTTGTTGGGTTCTGTGAGGCAGCGTGGAAGGGTGGTCGAAGGCGCTGTCCCTAAACTGTAGTCTCGGTCCAATCATTGGTTGGAGTCCCACCGTAACCAGAGCCACGGGTGAAGTAGGGTCATCGAGTTGTTATGAAAGACATATGCAGATAGTGATGTAGGGATTTGTTCCCATAATCGCCGGTTTTTTGACAGCAACTTCAACAAACTAAGCCACAGCGTGCCCAAATTCAGATTTTCAAATCCATGTGTGCATTTACTGAACTATTCGATCACAGTAACTCGGGCACATTTTTTTCTGTTTTACAGTTGCTCGGTGAAAATTTAAGTCAACCTCCGCTTTTGCAGAAGAGTTCACAGCTGGATATTCTCTACTTTAAATGCACAGTAAGAGACAATCTCTTATTGCTTTTGTTTAAAACTCTTGCCTTCGCCTGTTTAAACTGACAGGATAACGATGATGCAGTCATCCTCTCAGGGCCCATCAACCGCGTTAATATGCCCAGAGAGAACCTCACTCCAAGAGGAATGGGCTCATTGTGGAGAATTCCCAAGGAGTGATGTGTGAGTCAGTGTGAACAGTGGGCAGTAAATACTGACACCGACACTGAGCCTTGCACCACCAGCTCCTCACTCACTTGCTGTCTCATTCCTCCCAGTCATCATTGACTTTAACTTTTCCCCCTCCCCGTTCAACCTCTCAACTTATTCCCAACCGCTTGCTGGTGTTCCCTAAGAAACTGCAGCTTTTAGAGCTTGGATACAGTCATTACTCAATGGGATAGCACGCACCGACCATCCCTAATTACCCCAGAGATAGAGATGGTGAGTCACTCTGCAGGGTTTCTCTTCAGAGTGTCGGTGTGGACGTGATGGGCCGAAGGGTCTGTTTCCACACCGTAAATTATCTGATCTAATCTAACCCTGCATGTACTTAGTGCGGAGGTACAGCCATGATGCAATGAGGGATGAGGGAAGGATTTAGACTCAGCGACATTGAAGGACCAACGAGATATTTTCAACTCGGAAAGGTGAGATACTTGGAGAAGAATTTTTGGTGATTGTTTTCGCGTCTATCTGCTGCTATTGTCCTTCTGGATAGATGCAAACAGTCACTAGGTTGTTCTGGCAGGATTCGTGTGTGTGTTCTATGTGTAACCAGGAATTAGTTTCATTTAGAAAATTCACAACAAGACAATTACATCTTCATTTCCTGACTGGGAATCAAATCCAGGTCTGGGCGATACAAACTCAGACTCATGAGTAGGGATCTCCATTGATACTGACAGTAGGCCTTTGGGATCTGAACTGCACAACTCAGCTGCCTGATCTTCACGTCATCATCGTCTGCATTAGCAGTGACTCTCTCTCCAAGTTTCCAAACAGTTCATATTCTCGCCCTGGGTTTCAATGTGAAGAAGGCAAAGCTGTAATAATCTGATGTTGTTCAGCAGATATACTGAAGGAAGGGAAGTAAGGGCTGATGCTGACAGGAGCTCGGTTTGAGCTGCGCTGATAAGTCGACAGCAACAAAGGCGTCGTTCAACTCGTCTCATTCCAGGTGCTGGGCTCGAAATGACCAGAGGTTTCTCGCTGAATTTGTTCAGGCTCTGGACTGTAAAAGACTCCAAATCCGAAAGTACAGTGAAAGGTAATGTTTCACATAGTGGGGCCTTCCAAGTTAAGCAGTGACGGTGATTATATTTGCTGATTTTTCACCTTGTGAATGCTGTTTCCACGATGTGGATGTTTACATTACATGGAGACAAACTGTCGCAGCCATTCCTGGTCTTTGGGCTAGTGACGGAATGGGTAACCGGTCTGACGTAGGGTTAGGGGATTGGAGGTTCGAATTTAACATCTTGAGGATGCAGCGCACTGGTTCATTCCCGTTACCTGGTGTCTGTCAGGGACGGAAGGGGTTGGGTTTTCGGATTTACATTCGCGTCTTTCATCCACTTTAAACTCCAACTCACAGCAACGTCGCTCATTGTCTGTAGAACTGGCTTGAGATTCATCAAAACCTGCATCAACTTGTGTGTGGGAGCGGAGAGCAGAAGTGAAGCACAAGGGGCCGGTCTAATCCTGAGACCTCTGCCACTCTCGGGGTACGTGTCTGTGTCTATCTCTCTGTGGGAGTAAACGAGGTTGGTTCCTCATGGGGGTGATAACACAGTGAGATAATGTCAAACTTCAGTCCCATTTTTGTTTCATTTAAGATCAAAGCGAGAATCTCATTGCCATTTGCACTGGAACTATCAGAACACATAAGGGTATGGTCCAAAACTGGAAATTGGAATGGAATGGATGAATGTCTTTGAACCGCACAGTACCATTGGCCGAATGGACTGTTCCACTCTACAAAACTTGAAGACCAGTCAAAACCAAGCTGCAGTGAAACTGATCAGAAATGTGAAGGCAAAAGCCATTTCATTGAGGATCATTACAAGAGCGACTGCATTCGCCCCGTGTAATCTCATAGTTAGGATTTGGAGCTCCAACCACCGCAGCATTTTTTCTATTCCCGGTCAGCGAATGAATGTTTTGTATTGCAAATATATCGTGATACCAGTATTTCTGACCGCTTTTCCGATGCTGGCAGGTGGTTGGTTTTGTGCCAAATGATATTCAGGTTAACGGAAATAAAAAACGTCCAGGTTTTGGAAATCTGAACTAAAAATGAGAATTGCTAGAGAAACTCAGTACGCCTGGCAACATCTGTGGATAGAAACGGAATTTTCTTTTAGATGGAACGACTCAAGTTAGTTACACATTTTTTGATTATAGTGTTGGGAAAACTGTACGTTTTACCTGTCGAATCAGGGCATTTATCAAAATCTCTCTCGAGGAACAACAGTCGAAGTTGCAAATTTAAAAGGACTGAATCAGCTGTATTGCTACTTGCATTTCCCTGAGCTGGTGAAAGGCTGTGTTTAAATGGTTACCTTTCTCTTTTCCTTTCTGTGAGTTCGCAGTCGTGTCGAATGGAGAATTGTTTCTTTTAGTGTCCACCTCAATATGTGTCTCTGTGTTTCTCTTTTTGTCTCTGTGTATCCTCCTGAGCCTCTTTTACATTCTCCGACTCTCTGTCGGTGTCATGTCACTCCATATCCCTCATTTCCCATTTCTGCTCTTTGAAAAGCCTGACATTCAGAGACTGTTTCAGAGTGGAGCTGCTGGGAGGCTTTCTGGCCCCTGGCTGGAGTCGGTCCAAGAAGGCTCACATTCTGCGGATAATCCATCTGTCACTTCAGACTTAGGCAAGGAGACATTTCTCCCTCAAAATATTATGACCCTTTCGACGTTAAATTAATTACATGACAGCTACAGGATAACAAGGATATATTTACTGTTGGCATACAAGGAATGAATGGTGACAGCAGAGAATGAGGGTGATCAGCTCGTGGTGTATGTGCCATGAACACAATATTTCCCAGTCATCCTGCAGTGTCTCCTGCCTCACCTCTTTCCTTCCACCAAACTGGGAATAAGAGGAGGAGAAGCAGAAGTGCCAGTGGAACAGCGGGAAGAATCTCCAGGTTAAAATAGTAGTTACAAAGTACAACATACACGACTGGAACTAAACCAGGAAAAAGAAGCGGGAACGTCAAATCAGAACAGGCAGGAACTCAAGCGGAACGCTGAGTTGCTCGATCAACAACACTACACTTGTGAGAAATAACGAGCTTTCAATACAATGAGCAGACACCACTGTGATGGGAGGTGCTTTAACCACATAATCCACGGCGCCACGCTAAAAGCGAGTTTCTCGTCCACATGTACAATTCCTTCTCCACTTGATCACAGAAAATCGAAAATGTGTTTTCTGTATCAACGTTACTTAGTATAAATTGTAATTAAACTCCGATTTTGCAAAATCAAACATTTCACGGCTGAGCATTATCCACCGAAAAGACACAGAAAAGGACAATCTCCTCTTGCACTGGCTTCCAACTGATTTGTCCAGCTGTTTAAACTGACAGAGTAAAGAGGATGTATTCATCCTCCCGGGGCGCATTAACCACGTTAATACACACAGAGGGATCCTCAAACCAAGAGGGGCAGGCTCATTGTGGCGAATTGACCAGCAGTGGTGTGAGAGTCAATAGACAATAGACAATCTGTGCAGGAGTCGGCCATTCAGCCCTTCGAGCCTGCAGCACCATTCATTGTGGTCATGGCTGATCATCATCAATCAGTATCCTGTTCCTGCCTTATCTCCTTAACTCTTGATTCCACTATCCTTGAGAGCTCTATCCAACTCTTTCTTAAATAAATCCAGAGGCTGGGCTTCCACTGCCCTCTGGGGCAGAGCATTCCACACAGCCACCACTCTCTGGGTGAAGACGTTTCTCCTCATCTCTGTTCTAAATGGCCTACCCATTATTTTTAAGCTGTGTCTTCTGGTTCAGGAATCACCCATCAGCAGAAACAAGTTTCCTGCCACCAGAGTGTCCAATCCTTTGATAATCTTATATGTCTCAATCAGATCCCCTCTCAGTCTTCTAAACTCAAGGGTATACAAGCCCAGTCATTCCAATCTTTCAACATAAGATAGTCCCGGCTTTCCAGGAATTGATCTTGTGAATCTACGCTGCACTCCCTCAATAGCCAGAATGTCTTTCCTCAAATTTGGAGACCAGAACTGCACTCAATATTCCAGGTGCGGTCTCACCAGGGCCCTGTATAGCTGCAGAAGAACCTCTTTGCTTAAATACTCAATCCCTCTTGTTATTGAAGGCCAGCATGCTATTAGCCTTCTTCACTACCTGGTGTATCTGCATGCTTGCCTTCAGTGACTGGTGTACAAGAGCACCCAGATCTCTTTGTACTGCCCCTTTACTACCTAAATGGAGTCAAGTTAGGTAGTAATCTGCCTTCCTGTTCTTGCCACCAAAGTGGATAACCATACATTTATCCATATTAAACTGCATCTGCAATGCATCCGACCACTCACCTAACCTGTCCAGGTCACTCTGTAATCTCCTAACAGCCTCCTCACATTTCACCCTGCCACCCAGCTTTGTATCATCATCAAATTTGCTAATGTTATTGCTAATACCATCTTCCATATCATTAATATATATTGTAAAAAGCTGTGGTCCCAGCACTGATCCCTGCAGTACCCCACTGGTCATTGCAAACAGTGGGCAGTAAAGGCTGACCGAATTGGACCGACACTGAGCCTTGTACCACCAGCTCCACACTCACATCCTGCCTCATGTCTCCCGGTCATCTGTGCCTTTGACTTTTATTTCTGTAGCCTGCGCCACTTCTCAACTTATTCCCGACCGCTTTCAGGTATCGAATTAGAACATGCAATTATTAGAAACGAGGACAAAGTTGCCTTTCAGTGTGATAAGATTCACTGCCCATCCCTAATTACGCCAGAGTTGAGGGGGTGAGTTACTTTTATTCACTCTTCAGCTCATTCGCATGGAGGAACAGACATGAAACCGCTAATAAAAGGTGTCCCTCATTTCGTCTGATTCTACATCCCGGGCTAGAAATGACCAGAGATCTCTCACTGAGTTTGTTCAGGGTCTTGACTGGAAGAGACCATGACTCTTTTCACCAGAGTGAATCATGGAATCGCGTCGTGACTGTGTATAAAACGATTAAAACACACAGCAGAGAAGGAGGCGAACCTGAAGCAGATACATGAGGACAAATGTGCCTCCTTTGCCAGTGTAAGGCACTGCTTCACCAAGTTGGACCTTCGAAGTGAAGCAGTGACGGTGATTATCTTGGCTGTTTGTTCACCTTGTTAACTCTGATTCCGTGAAAGTCCATTACATTACATATTGGTAGGTGTGAGTCCTACCTGGCATTATCATGGTGCCCCATCTTTACCCGTGGTCCATGTTGATGCTCCCCTGTCAGGTGCTGTAGGGATGACTTCCTTGTCTTTTTGAATTTGAAAATGCATTTGTTTTATTGTCCATTTTCAATTCCAGCTCACCACAACGGCTCTCATTGTCTGTAGAATTGGCAGGTTTTTCACCAAAAGCTGCCTATTGTCAGAGGAACTTATGGGTGGAGGCGGATAGTGTTAGTGGAGCACATGGTGAAGGTAAAGTCCCGAGCTCTCTGTCACTCTCGGGGGATCTCCCACTTCCCCCATCCTGTTCATATCAAACATACTCAGGGCAGTTCCATCACTGGGTTAGATACAGAGTATGTGTCCAGCGGCAATTTGTCCATCTGAATCTCCCAGAGTCTGGGGAGAATGGGGTTCGCTACAGAGTCAAGATCTCTCCACATTGTCCATATCGGACACTCCCAGGACAGGAACAACATGGGGCTACATACAGAGTAAATCTCCCTCCATACTGTCCACGTCAAATACTCCCAGGACAGATATAACACGGGGCTAGATACAGAGTAAAGATCCATCTGCACTGAACCCCCCAAACACGCACAGGATAGGGACAGCACGGGGTTAGGTACAATCAGCATTGTCGACAGTGCAGATGGTACCTTAACATTTGCAAGGGATATTGATAGACTGGGTGAATGGGCAAAGCTGCATCAGTTGTTCAGGTTAAATCAGTGAGAGATACATTTTTGTTCAGCGAAGACATTGAAGGATATGGGCCAAAGGAAGGAATGTGGAGTTAGGCCACATATCAGTCATGATGCCATTGACTGATGGAACAGGGTCGAGGGGCTGAATGGCTTCCTCCTGTTCCTATGTTACAAACTGTCCCCATCAAACACTCTCAGGGCAGGGACAGGAAGGGGTTAGATACACAATGAAGCCGCCTTTACTGTATCCCAACCAACCCCTCCCAGGGCAGGGTCAGCACAGGGTTAGATACAGAGTCAAGCTCTCTCTCTCTCCACATCATCCCGATCAACCACTCCCGGAATTGTTTTACGGATCTTTAATATTTGAAAATGCTCATTTTATTCTGTCATTCCTTGCCCCTCAGTAACTCTGTATGTGTGTGCGTGTGTTTGTGTGTGGGAGAGATAGAGAGAGAGATAGAGGGAGGGGGAGTGACCGGGGCCCTGCATTCGTGGGTCAGGTCCTCTTGTCCTCCAGTATTACATATTATTTTCTGGATCTGTGTACAGAAATCACAAAGCTAACGTGATGGTGTCATCAAATATTAGGATGGTTTGCCAACTATTACCAGGACATGGGACTAGGGATGTGAGGAAGCCTTGCTGTGGCTGCAGACTCAGTCTGCAGGGGCAGTGAGTGATCAGGAAGGCAAAGGGATTGTTGTTTTCATTCGTTCATGGGATGTGAGCATCACTGGCTGGGCCCAGCATTTATCCCTCATTCCCATCAGCCCTTGAGAAGGTGGGAGGGAGCTGCCTTATTGAACCGCTGCACTCCATCAAATTAATGTTTCTGGAGAAACAGAATGTAGCGGAAATTAAACTCCAGCTTTCTCTGTTCCTGCTCCCAATTTAATATTCAACCGTTTTGTTTATATGAGTTACAGACTGGAATTTCATCGATGGTCTCAGCGAGTTTATGTATTTCAGAACACAACAGGCAGTGAGTTTCAGTCTGAAATCTAACTGATGGATTTGGGCTACTTTCTATACAGAGTAGCAGATACCAGTGAGTGAGTTACAGATCGGGGTATAGTCGAATGGTACAGTGCGGGTGACATATTGACTAACCAAAACTGGGGAGCGAATCTAATTGAGGAGTTTGGGCTTTTTATACATCGAATCACAGATACTTGAGAGTGAGACACAGGCTGGAATGTGATCGAAGGATTCGAGGAGGTTTATACATAGAATAACAAATAACAAAGCAGTGATTTACTGACTGGAATCTTATAAGGATGATCGGGGTGATTTATACTTCGAATAACAACAAATGAAAGTTAGTTACACTTTGGAATTTTATCGTGGGGCTTGGGGTGTTCATTTATAGAATACCAGATACTCATGAATGGCGTACAGACTGGAATGTAATCAAGGCGATTGGGGTGCTTTACATTTGGAATAACTGAGAACCCAATACTCTCTCTCATGCACAATCTCACTATTTTTCTCTCTCATGTAGAATCTCATCGTCTCTCTCATTCATAATCCTAGTTTCTCACCCTCTCTCATACACAGTCTCACCATGTTTCCCTCTCATATACAACCTATTTCTCTCACACATGCACAGTCTCACTGTCTCTCTGTCAAACACAATGTCACTCTTCCTCATACTCAATCTTGCCAACTCTCTCATA
The DNA here is from genome assembly GCF_037043375.1 of Chiloscyllium plagiosum. Lineage (NCBI taxonomy): Eukaryota > Metazoa > Chordata > Chondrichthyes > Orectolobiformes > Hemiscylliidae > Chiloscyllium > Chiloscyllium plagiosum. Next base: position 102,798,818 of record NW_028270151.1, on the reverse strand, counting down.
GACAATCTCACTCTCTCTCATACTCAATCTCACTATCACTCTCTCCCACACACAATATACACCAAAATGTTCCCGGCAGACAATTCATGTTAGCACAGCACTAGCATGGACTTTACAAAGAGGGAAAAGCAAGAGAGACGAGCAACATCAGTACCGTTTGAAAATATTGAACATTGGTCCCACACAAACATGTAAGATTCTCTGACCCCCAACCCCGAGCCCGATACAGAGGACTGGGCAGATTGTGGCTTTATTAGCTGAGGCTCTGTCTCAGAATATTCTTGCTGCTCGTGTGACTCCCAGATATAACTCTCTATGTCCATCTTCTATTTCTAAATTTCCATCAAATGTGCCTATTTCTCTCTCTCTCTCTGTGTGTGTTTCTGACCTGACTGCAAGCGAGCATGTCTGTGTGAACGAGAGAGACCAGGCGTGTGTGTGTGTGCGTCCATCTGAGTGAAAGGTTTGAGTGTCAATGATTTTATGATGGAACTCCTAACTCTCTCTCACATACAGACACAATCTCACACATGAGCTGACACCTACACACGCACTAACACATACGTTAACAAACAGTAACACAGAAATACACACACATACATGCTCATACACTCACGCTCTCGTACACACACGTTTTCACACACCCACACACATGCACACTTACGTTCTCTCACTCGTTCTCACTCACTCTTCCACTCAGTATGGGTCCAGGAGGTCTATGTATCAAATAACAGATACCCAGGAGCGAGTTACAGCATGGAACCTAATTGATGGTTCCGTGGGGATTTACACAGAGAGTAACAGGTACCGGGGATTGGGTACAGACAGGAATCTAATTGAGTTCTGGGCGATTTATATATGGAATAACACAGAGTTCAGAAGAGAGTTACAGAAGAGTATCTAATCGGTGTTGGGGTGGGGGAGGGTGATGTGGGGTTCGGGAGCAGACGTTGTATACATCATGACAGATACCGGGGAGTGAGTTACAGACTTGAATCTAATCGAGCTTTGGGCGTTGATTCATCCACCCAATAACTGATGCCTGGGAATGCCAGGGATCTAATCAGGTGGATTGGGATGGTTTATACACAGAGTGTCAGATACCCAGGACTGTGATACAGACTGGAATCGAATTGAATAGTTCAATGTGGTTTTTATACAGAGTAACAGTTATTCAGGAGTGAGATATTGAGACGATAGAAATTATAGAGTCATACAGCACGGAAACAGGTCCTTCGATCCAACTGCTCCATGCTGACCCGTTTTCCTGCACTGGGCTTACCCCGTTTGTACCATTTTGGGGTGTTTCAGAAAAGGAAGCACAGAAATATGGAAGTGAGTTACACCTTGGAAATCTAATTGGCTCATGGCAGTTTTTCTACAGAATAAAAAATTACAATTCAAAATCTGACTGAGGGTTTGAGGTGGGTTATAAAGAGTCGGAGATAAAAGGATATCAGTTACAGATTGGAATTTTATCAAGGGGTGCGGGGTGGTCTATATTTAGAATAACAGATAAACAAGTGTGAGTTACAGATTGGAATCGAATTGATGGATCAAGAGGTTTATTTATAAGAAGAACAGATATCCAACTGTGAGTTACAAACTGGAATATACTTGTGGGCTTTGAGGAGGGTTATATGTAGAATAACTGATAGCCCGGAGTTACTAACAGTCTGGAATCTTTTCACGGGGTTTGAGATGGTCTACGTAAATAGCCACAGACACATGGGAGTGAGTTACATATTGGAATCCTATTGAGGAATTCAGGGTGGTTTGTATATAGACCAACAGAAACCCATGATTGAGTTACAGTTTGGAATCTAATTGAGGGTTTTGTGGTGATTTGTGCATAAAATAACAGAGACCCGAGAGTGAGTTACAGACTGGAATTAGTCAAAGTGGTCGGGCTGATTTATACACAGAATACTAGAAACGCGAGAGTGTGTTATAGACTGGAATAGAATTGAGGGGAGTGGGTTATTTATATACAAAACAACCGGATATGAGAGGGGAACAATCAAGGGAGAAAGTACCCACCATGGACCAACTCAACAATGAGCTGAGTCACACAGCATTCAACTGCTGAATGTGGAGGTTTCCATGTGTTCTGAAAGATTGGAGAGAAACAGGCAGACCCTCACACAGTGAGCACCAGACAGGAAGGTACAGAAGGAGATTCGGATTTCCAAATGGCATCAGATCAGGACAGTGTTAGATTTAACCATTGACTCGGCAGAGATAACTTGGAAAGCGAATTGGAGAGAGGTTAAATCACAGGAAGTTAACCTGCTCGTTCCACCAACAACTGATGTGTTCCCTATTTTACCAGGAATTCGTGAGGGACACTGAGGAAAAGGCACCAGATTATTGTTAGTCTACACTGAGACATTTTAATTGATCTGTGATCAGTTTCCTTTTATAGTCATAGAGTGATAGAGATGTACAGCATGGAAACAGACCCTTCGGTCCAACCCGTCCATGCCGACCATTATGCGTTGAAGTCATAAACTTACCGACTTTAGGTGACTCCCCACTTACCTACTTTGAACACCGCCTCCCTCTGTTTTCCCCATTCACTGAAGATATTAATATCCTTTTATAATGGGGCGGAAGTGAGAACTGCAGATGCTGGAGGTTGAAGTCGAGGGATTCCTGCTTTTGCCCGAAACGTCGATTTTCCTGTTCCTCGGATACTGCCTGAGGTGCTGTGTTTTTCCAGCACCACACTCTCGACTCCTTTTACAATGACACCAACAAACACACAACGTTACATCCTACAGCTTTGTTTATTTGCAGATGCATTATTTTCTTTCATTTGGAGACAACACACAATTTGAACTCCCAGCAGGTCAGAGTGGGATTTGATAAACACTTGATTTAGGGGTGGGGCCTAACCACACAGGATTCAGACATGGAAACGGCTTTTGACACATCCCCCTCTCCCTTGCTGACAGAATTCCAGAGCCAAATGAGTCAGTCAGACATGTTAGGAGTATTCCCAGCAGCCAGTTTGTGTAAGCACAGCACTGACATTGACTTTATAAATGTGGAAAAACAAGAGAGTCTGACAATATCATTACAGTTTGAAAATATTGAACATTGGTCCCACACGAACATGTCAGATTCTCTGGGGTTCTTTTATTCATTTGTGGGACCTGGCCGTCTCTGGCTGGGCCAGCACTGATAGCCCATCCCTATATGCCCTTGAGAAGGTGGTGCTGAGCTGCCTTCTGGAATCGCTGCAGTCCACTTGCTGTGGGTTCATCCACAATCTCGATAGGGAGGGATTTCCAGGATTTTGACCCAACAACTGTGAAGGAATACCGGTATATTTCCAACTGAGTGGTTTGGAGGGCAACCTGCAGCTGGTGGTGTTCCCAAGTAGCTGCTGCCCTGGTCATAGAGTCATAGAGATGTACAGCACGAAAACAGACTCTTCAGTTCTACTCGTCCATGCCGACCAGATATCACAACCCCATCTAGTCCCACCTGCCATCACCAGATCCATATCCATCCAAACCCTTCCTATTCACATGCCATACAGATGCCTTTTAAATGTTGCAATTGTTCCAGTCTTCATCCCCTCCTCTGGCCGCTCATTCCATTTCACACTAAAACTATGTCCTCTAGTTCTGGACATTCCCAATCCAGGGAAGAGACTTTGTTTATTTGTCCTATCCATGCCCCTCATGATTTTATAAATCTCTATAAGGTCACCCCTCAGCCTCAGGCGCTGCAGGGAAAACAGCTCCTGCCTATTTAACCTCTCTCCCTCTTGCTCAAATCCTCCAACCTTAACAATCTGCTTGAAAATCTTTTCTGAACACTTTCAAATTTCACACCATCTTTCCGATAGGAAGGAGACGAAAACAGCATGCAATATTACAACAGTGGCCTAACCAATGTCCTGTACAGCCACAACATGACCGCCCAACTCCTGTACTCTAGAATCTGTCCAATAAAAGAAAGTATACCGAACGCCTCCTTCACTATCCGATCTACCTGTTACTCCACCTTCTACGAGCTATGAACCTGCACACCAAGGTCCTTTTGTTCAGCAACACTCCCCAGCATCATACCATTAAATGTATAAGTCCTGCTAAGATTTGCTTTCTCAAAATGCTGCATCTCACATTTATCTAAATTAATCTCCATCTGCCACTTCTCAGATTACAACATCAAGATCATGTTGTAATCTGAGGTAACCTTATTTGCTGTCCACTATACGTCCATTTCTGGTGCCATCTGCAAACTTACTAACTGTACCTCTTATGCTCACATCCAAATAATTTTTGTAATGACGAAAAGTAGTGGACCCAGCACTGATCTTGCGGCACTCCACTGGTCACAGAACTCCAGACTGAAATAACAGCCCTCCACCACCATTCTCTGTTTTCTACCTTTGAGTCAGGTCTGTATCCAAATGAACTAATTCTTCCTGTATTCCATGAGATCTTACCTTGCTAACCAGTGTCCCATTGGGGATCCTTGTGGAATCCCTTACAGAAGTCCGTATAGTTCATAACTACTGCTCTGCCCTGATCCTGATTCTGATACTGATGCTGCCAGACTTGCTGAGCTTCGCCAGCTATTTCTGTTTTTATTTCAGCCCCAATTCAATTGGTGATGATGGCGGTGTTGTTAAGTGTGTTTGAGAATATCGATCACCCAGCTGGCAGGGGGATGGGGGTATAGTGGGCAGCATGAGTGCCTTCAAAGCAGTTGGTATGGGTTCGGTTGTCAGCCATCGCATGGTGGCACCTTTCAAGTGATGTTCAATGGAAAACCCCGAGATGAAGTCAATGAGATCCATCTATCAGAAATTTTCCAAACGTTTGAGGATGCGATACCAGCTGCTGTTATACTTCCAGAGCTGGCAAAACTCTGAAAGATTCTCTAAGTGGTTATTTCAACAGGGAGTGATTAATTCAGGAGAGTCAGCATGCGTTTCTCAGGGAAGGTTGTACCTTGCTCAATTTGGGAGAATTTCTTTGAAGGAAAAAAGATTGATCGATGGAGAGAGTGTTTGTGTTGAGAATAAAATGGATGATAGGAATTGTGCTGCATTGGCGTGTCTGGAAAAACTCAGTGAGGAGAGTGTTAGACCCTCCGATCTAAGCTGGTTCAAGCATCCTTCAGGCACAGCGTTGATTGGGCTTCACTGAGACAAACCAGAAACGCCGTGTGGCTGCTTTCCGTGCTGTCATCTGTCTCCAAGTCCCTGGCTCTATCTGACAGTGTGTTCAACAAGGGAAACTGACAGGTTACATTGATCATGGTGAAAGGTAAGGACGGACTGGTGATGCCTGGCAAAGGAACCAATTGTCAATGAGGAAATAGGATTTGTGCCACAATCTGTCCAACACTGACATTTGCATTCTCCTTTTTTAGCATCGTCTGGTTAGCTCAGGGAAATAAAATGGGGAATTACCGGGAATTAGAGCACATTTAATGAAAGGTAGGTGGTGCAATTAGCCAGTATATGAATGCAGAGAGCGCCCTTGAAAATACAATGTGTGTATTAGTTTGTTCAGTACAATAACAGCTGTAGCATTCTATGATTCTGAATTATGATGGATTGTTCCAAATCTCCACTTCCCCTTCAACTGCTGTAACGGGTTGTAATTTCCCTATTCCTGCAGACACAGCTGGAACTGAAGGAATCTGGGCAATTTCAAAAGGCCACATCATGACAATGTCTCCACCAGGGTGAGGTGTTTCTGGCCAGATTGATAACAATGTTAGCTGCCAATTACACAGAGGTAGGGCTCGATTGATCATTTGGCACAAAGTCAGAGTGAGGTCATGGTGTTCCCAGTGTCTCGCTGATGGGAACAGATAAAATAGCACATTGTGGTGCACTGTGTGTGGCAGTTTGAGAGGAACCACTACAGCAGAATGACACATTCCCCGGTGACAGTGTCTATATTTTGAAAGCCCACAATTATGTGTGAACCCGAGCCAGTGCAAAGGCTGTCCCTTACATTCCAAATGACTTGCCAGTCTGAAACAAGTTAATTTCTGTCACTGTTGTACAGGGCACCAAGTGCGTCTCCATACTGTCCCATTCCCAATGTGGTTCAATGCTATCCGCTTCTCCCTGGGCCAGGCCAGATTCTCTTTGGTTTCTCGGCTTCTGGTTTGGGACATGGAGGTTCCATCTATGGTCCCAATATGACCTGACCTGCCAAACATTTCTGAGCCAAGACTGATGTCAGCAACTGCTTATGAATTGGGGCCCTGAAGTACTTGGGGAGATGCTGCACTTATTGTGTCACATATAGACCTGAGCACCGAACTTTCCAAGGGATGTGTGAACGCTGCACATCTTTAAAAGAATTGTCCCAGGAATGCAGATATCAGATATGTTGATAGCTTGGAGAAGCTGGGCATTTCTGTTTCGTTTGGAAGTGATTTTATTAAATAGGTGTTCTCAAAATTGTGGGCCAGAGAGGAGGAAGGCAAATGGACACTCAGGTTATTGTCAAAAGGACAAATGGCAGAATGAGATGGGACGGACATGGTACAATGACAGGTTAACTACGTTCCTACAAGTAATCTCGGATGATGGGAATTATCTGATGTATGGGTAATGATAGCCCATGGTAGAGCTACGGTAGAGGGCTCGCTAATGTCAGGGATTCATACAATAAATGGCCATGACTGACATCACGGAGACAATGTGAGGTACATTCCCTCAACACCAAGCTGCTGGACAAAAATCCAACACAAATTAGAAAGCAAATTTCGATGTTAGCGGGGCATTAAGGAAGAGGAAAATAGGGTAGATGCAGCAAACAAAATCACATCCATCCACTAGAAAGTAATGTAATCTCTTTCTGTGAAGGCAGCATTATTACAACAGCAGGCTGCCTCTCTGTTCATAAAGTGGCGAGAATTACGAGTTTTTCTAATTAACGCAGTTTCCAATGATGATTCTTCCCTCGATGAGGTCATCCCTTTCCTGTCACAATCCAATTTCAGTGAGAAACATCTTCTACCAACTCGGAATGATGAAGTTGTCATCATCGGAGCTGCAACACGAATCTCCCAGTGGAGATCACACAGAATACAATGGAAACACGCAGAGAATGTAACACCGCAAAGTTTCATGCTTGCATTTTTATGTGCAAGAATAAAGGATTGCCACTCTGCATTGAAAATGCATCTGCCAATTCAATTAGCCAGGAAAGTTTTCTCCATGATTCTTGCCATCATTGGTGTTCCTGGAAAGTGTTTATAATTATTTACAATTTGTGGATGACATCTCTCCTGGTTTTCCTTGTTAATTAAGAGATTTGTATTCTGATGTAATATTCAATGTTATACCCTCTCCCGAGTTGAAATATCAGACAGTTAAATTAGATATTAAAGAAATTCTGTTGTTTCATTGCTTTACTACATGATCATCCTTAGTCAAATGTTATGAACTCCTGAATTGCATCTTAGACTGGAGGCTACCTTCAGGGAAGGAGTTATTGGAAATGGCAGCTAGTATAGAACTGCAATGGATCTTGGTCAGTCAGTGCAGTGGATCTCATAAACCTGTGTTCCCACATTCCTGCGTGTATCTGTGTTTGTGCAGTTGTATTGACAGCAGCACATTTCCTCCTTCCTACTTTAGGGAACACTACAGTAAAAGGGTTTTGAGCTGATTAATCTCCTTTACACCGTGTGGGTTTCAGATTCTGTTAGCTCTGAATGTTGGATGCTCAGAATCCACTATCGGCTTGGGTAACTGTTGAGGAGCATGGATTGACCTTTCCAATTATGGGAGTGTTGAAGATTTGATGAATAATTTTCTTCTTATATAATCATGCAGTACAGAAACGGTCCCTTTGTCAACTCCTCCATCCTGACCAGATATCGCAAATTAACCTAGTCCCATTTGCCAGCATTTGGCCCATATCCTTCTAACTCCTTCCTGTTCATATATCCATGCCTTTAAATGTTTTAAGTTTACCCACCATCACCACTGCCTCTCACAGCTCGTTCCATCCATGTCTCGGTTCAAAGCTGTAATCTGCAGTGGGGCCTGCTGTTTGTGGATGGAGGGTGTCCCTATGAGGACAGTCAAGTGCAACGGTCAGGAGTACATTCTTGGATTCCAAAATATAGGATCGAAATAGAACTAAAAATAAATACCAGTTCCCTCGCACTTGTTAAACATTGGATTTTTCATGACATTCTTCATTCCGCTTCCAGTATCCCACCTGCAAGTAGTTTTTTTTCCTGAATGATTACAGAGTTACACACTGAGGATGACTTTCCTTTCTGACCATGGCTATCCATTCGACTGTAAAATATACAACAAACCTGAGCATTCCTTAAACTCACAATGGGCACGAACCATTCTCACGGAGAGAGCAAATCATTTTCTGTCAAATGACCCTTGACGATTTCCCAAGGCTTCCCCCCGAATGTTCAGGTTGGATAATATTTATTAGATTCCAGTTCTCCGCCATTCTGAATGGTATAGCTCCTCACCCCATAATCCGTCTCTTATCCTGGGTGTTCCTGCTTATCCTCTGAGTCTGGAACAATTGGCCGCTGTTGTAACCACTTATCCTTCTGTTGCTGTCTGCTGGATAAACTGGAGGGTTTTTAAATCTCTCTTTCCTACAACACAGTTCATAGCTTCACCTGGCTAATCCCAGACTGTTCCTTTACCTTCTCCCACTTTGACAGTGATCCTGGATTTATTTTTCGGGAATGAAGCTGGGCTGACCTCTCAGTGAGGAAGCATTTTGCAGGCGATAATCACAAGTCAAGATTAACATGGAAAAAGACAAGGATGAGGGGGAAATCAAAGTTCTAAACTGTGGGAATAAGATCGGGTGTGATTAGACCGAGAGCAGAAACGTTTACGTAAATCCATGTCAGAACAGTGGGATGTATTGAAGATGGAAACAGGGAAATTACAGAGTCACATGTTCAATGAAAGATAAAAGGGTGGTATTCGGAAATGCGGTGAACTCTGCATATCAGGGGATTTCCAGGATAAGTTCACTGGTAATGCAAAAATTGTTGGAGATTGGAATTCAATCCATGAATGTGAGCTGATGCACTTGGCGGGACACAAAGCACAAGGGATACATTACGAATGTAGAAACCTGGGAAACACTGAATCAGAGGAATCTTGGTGCACATGAAGATCTTAAGATTGTAGGACAGGTCGATGAAATGGATGAGAAGGTATTGGGATTCTTTGGCTTTTAAATGCGAGACATAGAGTTTAGGAGCAGGGACAATATGTTGGCACTGTATCAAATATTGGCTAGGCTACAGCTAGAATGTTGGAGTACTTTGATTGTCTGAAAGAAGGTGGAGACTTTCCAGGAAGATTCCAAGGTAGTAAAGTTTTGGGTCTGAAGGGAGATTGGATGGACTGGGATTGTTTTCCTTGGAGCAGGGGAGATTGATAGGGGGAATCATTTAAAAGTATATTGTTATAAGGGGCATAAACAGCACAGAATGAAAAATGTTTTCCCCTTTGTTGTCTGGATTGCGTTTTCCACCGGAAGTGTTGTGACAATGTGGAACTTACTTCCTGTCAGGGTTGAAGCAGATCCCCGATAGTATAGAACTCTTTAAATGTGCACTTGTAATGCCCGGGTTATGGACCTAATGCTGGCAAATTGAATGAGAATTCGGAGGCAATTGTTTCATGGATTCTATCGGGCAAATTGCATTTTTATTTTCTCTGCTGTAAGTCTCTATGTCTCCAAACCTTCTCCAACTCCCAGCTGGACCATTGTATTTTCAACCAATACTTCCTCCAGAGCCATTGACTCCAACAATGATCCTGACTGCAATTATCCCAAACTCTGTTACTATTCGGGATGTATTTTTGCTTTTGCAGCACCTCTGTCATTTCAGCAACTTTCCCAGTGATGCAGCATTCCATGTCAATCCCTTTGAAATTATAGCAACCCCACCCCCCCCCCCCCCCCCCCCCACCCCCGCCAACATTGAGCAAGCCACCTCAGGCATTTCGCACTGTTCAGCTATAGACACTATGCAATGTGTCTTACCTCACAAGGTATTCCACTGGCTCTGCTGATAGACAGGGTTACTCTTCCATCATCTCTGCTGTTTACCTTTATTCTCAACCCTGAGTTGATTTGTTACAATTTACTATTATATTGTCACGTTTACCTCTGTATTGTGAGGGAAAGACGTGTTTTGCTTGCAGTGCAGTGAATGTTCCATGGAAAGACACAAAGGCCATCGGGTGATTGAACAGAGTGAGGGATACAGAGTAATAGTTGCAAGGAAGGTCCACAAGAAGCAAGATCAACGTTCGGTTGAAAATTTGAGCGGTCCATTCAGAATTCAAATAACTATTGGGACGAAGCTCATCTTGAACATAGTGCTCTGTGTGTTTATGCCTTTGTGTCTCCGGACTGACGGAAGAGGTTGAAGGAGAGTTTAACCGGGGTGGGAGGCTCTTTAATGGTGTTGGGTGGCTTTCTGCGGCAACAAGAAATGAACATTCAGTCAATGGATGGAAGGTTGGCTTGTGTATGATCTGGCCTGTGTTCACATCTCTCTGTAGTTTCTTTCAATTTAGATACCTGTCCACAAGAAATCTTCTGGAACACTGAATTTCCAGTGTATGCCTGGGCAGTTTATTTTACTAAAGGTGTCCTGTGAAATCCGCCCGAGCTTCTGAACAACATCCAGTTTAACTCGACATTTTGCCTTTGTAAACGTCCTGTACATTTTGAACTGAATGATGAACAGCATGTTATTAATTTTCGAAAGCTTGCAGAAATCCACATTGAAAGAAAAGAATCCAGTGTCAATTCACTACAGTCATCTTCTTGGATGTTATGTGTTGATAACTGAGGAGAATTAGTGCAGCTTTGCCGGGGTTGGCAATGGTATCTTGATACTGTTACCTCTATCTCCATGCAACCATAATGTTGGTTCAACCAACAGGATCGGCCTGTCATTCCCCATCATATTTACAGATGATTGGGGTTTGCACTTGACCAGATTTACCACAATCCCAACTCCCTCATCTTTCATTGTGCTTGCACATGAAGCGTTTACCTCCACCTGGAAATCACATTTTAACAGCATGCGTTGTCACTGCCTAGGATCAGCATCCCTTTATTGTTGAACCGCATCTACCCTCAAACCGATCATAAAAAAACTTTTTCCCCCTTCCTCAATACACCTTCTCACTTTCATGACAATTGATTTAAATCTGCCCTGTTTTGATATTTCAGCACTCTGATGATTTGTTTTCCTCTTCATAAGCTAATGCAAGGACTCACTGAAGAGTGTTACTTAGCGTTTCAAAAGGGAGGGCATGGAGTACAGCTCACTCCACCGAAAAGTAAATGAATCTAAATTGTCACTTGGCACTTCGCAATGGGTAATAGATGCTGACCTCACCCGCAATGCCCACATCCATGAATGAATAGAAAAGAGCGTTCCGAATTTTAGTACATCCCTATCATGTGGAGTCATCCAATTTTACAATATATGTTAATGATATAGAAGATGGTATCAGTAATAACATTAGCAAATTTGCTGACGATACAAAGCTGGGTGGCAGGGTGAAATGTGATGAGGATGTTAGGAGATTACAGGGTGACCTGGACAAGTTAGGTGAGTGGGCAGATGCATGGCAGATGCAGTTTAATGTGGATAAATGTATGGTTATCCACTTTGGTGGCAAGAACAGGAAGGCAGATTACTACCTCAATGGAATCAATTTAGGTAAAGGTGCAGTACAGAGAGATCTGGGTGTTCTTGTACAACAGTCAATGAATGCAAGCATGCAGGTACTGCAGGTAGTGAAGAAGGCTAATAGCATGCTGGCCTTCATAACAAGAGGAATTGAGTATAGAAGCAAAGAGGTGCTTCTGCATGTGTACAGGGCCCTGGTGAGACCACACCTGGAATACTGTGTGCAGTTCTGGTCTCCAAATTTGAGGAAAGACTTTCTGGATATTGAAGGAGTGCAGCGTAGGTTCACGAGGTCAATGCCTGGAATGGCGGGATTACCTTACACTGAAAGACTGGAGCGACTGGGCTTGTATACCCTTGAGTTTAGAAGACCGAGAGGTGATCGGATTGAGACATATAAGATTATTAAAGGATTGGACACTCTGGCAGCAGGAAACATGTTTCCGCTGATGGGTGACTGCCGAACCAGAGGACACAGCTTAAAAATACGGGGCAGACCATTTAGGACAGGGATGAGGAGAAACGTCTTCACCCAGAGAGTGGTGGTTGTGTGGAATGCTCTGCCCCAGAGGGCGGTGGAGGCCCAGTCTCTGGATTCATTTAAGAAAGAGTTGGATGGAGCTCTCAAAAATAGTGGAATCAAAGGTTATGGAGATAAGGCAGGAAAAGGATACTGATTAGGAATGATCAGCCATGATCATATTGAATGGCAGTGCAGGCTCAAAGGGCAGAATGGCTTATTCCTGCACCTATTGTCTATTGTCTGTTAATTCATATTATCCAGCTGTGTGGACTGTTCTTCAGGGAATCATGGCTGCATGTGGTGTAAATTCACCCTTCTAAATGTTACATGATTTGGTGGCAACTTTCATGACTGGTATCTTGGATTCCGTCTGCTGTGCACCATTTGACTGTTTCTATTTAAGCCAGAAACTGGCAAGTTACAGTTTTACAATTTACATCACAATATTTTGTGACGACTGGGTTGATCTTTATTGCTGTTGTAGCAACAATGCAGATTGCTTGTAAACGTATACAGAAAAGAGTGCTCATTAATATTAAGTCATGTTTACTTTATCCTTCTGACAGTGAATTTAATGGCTATCATGATCCTATCCCAGGGAAAGTGTGGAGAAAGTGAGGTCTGCAGATGCTGGAGATCAAAGTTGAAACTTTATTGCTGGAACAGCACAGCAGGTCAGGCAGCATCCAGGGAACAGGAGATTCGACGTTTCGGGCACAGGCCCTTCTTCAGGTGGCCTTGCTACATGCACAACACGCTGTCTGGTGGGCATGGCAGCAGCAGACCTACTGGTCATTATCAGTGGAGGTCATACTCAGGCAACTTCGTTTTTATTATTACCCTGTATGTTTGCTGGACATCACTCCTGTGTGCAGTGTTACCAATGTCGTGATCCGTGCATCCATAGACTGTTCTGTCTGGTTCACCGTTGCATTTACCTTCGATCGGTTTGTCGGCTTTTGTTGCCACAAACTGAAAACTAAATATTGCACTGGGAAAAACGCATCTGCAATTCTCTCAATAACCGGGATTCTGCTTTGTTTAAAAAAATGTCCGTTGGTATTTTAGATATAAACCCACAAAGATAATCAGGAACTTACTGCAGGAATAAGCGAAGCTACTTTACTGACTCTCGCTGGATTGGATTCCGCTCATTTGCTGTGGCTCTAACCCCATTGGGACCATTCTTTTTCATTGTGCTCCTCAATGTTCTGACAATCACACGCATTTTATTTAAGTCAAGTCAAGTCCGTAAGGGACTGAGGGGTCAGAGTAAGGAAGGGAAGCAGGTTGACCCTGAGATGAAAAATAAAATTAAGGCAGTGATTTTACTCTTCACTATATCTGGAAATTTCATACTTCTGTGGCTAGTATATGTTTTATATATCCTTGATGTCCCAGATCGGTACATAAACGGTAATGACTATGACATCTTTGAACAAGTTGGGTACATGCTGCGCAATGTAAGTTGCTGTATAGACACCCTTATTTATATGGCAACTCTGTCCAAGTTCAGAGCTCAGTTCAATGGAGTGGTGAAATATCCAATATCCAGAATTATTGAACTGATCACTGCATAAATCTGACAAAAGCTCAAAATACCGTGGGTAATGGGCAAGAAATGACCCTGGAGGACAAAAGGCAATGCCTCTAGAAATGTAAATCTGTCCGAGAGATCAGAGAAGATGGAATATTTAGCAGACATCAAGAGAACCGAAGAAGTAGGTAAGGTTTCCCAGTTCAGGGAACAGAGGTAACATTTCTATCCTGAAAGAGGGGCATTGGACCTGAAACATGAACTCTGACCTCTCACCCACAGATGCTGCCAAACCCGTGGAGCCTTTGCAGCAATTCCACTTTTGTTTTGGTTTAACATATTGGGGCCCAGCGTAAATGAGCCAGAGATACGGCCCAGAACAAACATCAGTGGAGCAACGGCAAAGGCCATTATTTACCCAAGGCAACCAGAACTAAAGGATCATAGAACGCCAACTTGTAGGAGCAGGGTCTCTGCTTCCTCCTGGATCAGAGGAAGTGATCCAGGGTGTCAACTCCAACTCTGCTGCTTCGGTTTTCAGCTCTTTCCGTCTGAGAAAACAAACAACATTTCTGTTTTCAAAATGAAAACCCATGTAGATGCTGCACTGTTTCTTATGCTTCAATAAAACCATCCCAATTATTCATATCATTCTGATTCTCCCACCAGTAGTTGGTACTGGGGGTATTCTGTTCTCCAGCTGCCTAGTGAGAGTGCTCGGGTGATTGGGAGGTGGGGGTGATGGTGGGGGTGGGGGGGTGGGGGGGGGGGGATAATCTGGACAGATCATACCCATAAACATGATGATTGCGAACATTAAGTATCTCAGCCCAAGGAGCCTGTCTCAAGGATTGGGAGAAAAGCTGGAGACAGTTCCAGGAACTGAGTCTGCATTCAGCACAAGGGTCAATTTCATCACTTGACAGCAGATCACATACTCCACACCTTCCCGGGAATTGTCTTAGAAAGTTCCCAATCTCAGTTTTAAATCCGAGCTTTTGGATAACTTCGAACCAGGTCTCAGCATCAAGTGTGTTTGTTTGTGTTTAATGACTGCATCAACCCACATGCTGTTTAAACCTTCCTATACCCTGTTCTTACACCATCACTGGAAATTTCAGACTCGGACTTGACATGTTAACCATGATTTTATTGTCAGTCGGCTTCATGTCGCTGAAGTGTCTTCCATCCATCAGGAAACTCCATGTGGTTTTCATCTGAACTGCTCTGTCTCCAGCAACATCTGCGTTTCAAATTGGTCTTGTCTTCAAATCTGTGATTTTAATGTTATCTTGCTATCAGATATGTCACTGCTATCACCCAGCCTGAAGCATCAATGAGTGTGCACGGCTCTATCTCTGTAAGTACCTCCAACCCGGAAACGTTCCCTGTTTCAGGAATCCATCCCAATAAGCAGCATTGGTCTGTACAGCCACCTAGTGACTCACTCAGAATGCAAGAGAGTCATCCTCAATGTGAGAGACCCCAGTGATGCTGTGTGTAGAATGTGTTACAGAGCGGCTGTGTGACGGAGGATCCAAAGGGATATTATTATTTTCAATAAAAGGGAAAATCTGGCCAAGAGAGTTTCACAGCAGACTACCTCCCTGTCCTTATCCGGTCTGCTGGAAATAACTGACAATTTATCATTTGCCCTCCTCCTCATTGACTCCACTATCAGTTAAATGTCTGATACCATAAATCCCTCTGGATAATGATATTCATTAACTTCTCACTATTTTCAACCGAATCATTCTGTTTGTTATTTCTGTTCCTCCTACAAACGTGAACCACATGTTGTCATTGTACCATCCTCCACCACTTCCTCTGACAGCTCATTAGCTTCACTCGGCAAGTCCTGGGGATGACAGGACTGTCCCATGAGAGGTTGGTTTATCTGGGCATGTATTCAGGACAATGAGAGGGGGATGTGATGGAAATGTATCCAATTCTAACGGTTGGACAGACTAGATACAGGGGGTGGGCTGTATCCCCTGGGCAGGTATTCTCAGAACAAGCATCACAGTCTCAGGACATGGGCTCACCCATTTCTAATAGAGAGGAAGAGAATTATCTTCACCTAGAGTGATCAGCCTGAGGAATTCTCTCCCACAGAAGGCTGTGGAGCACAGGTTACTGAGTATATTCAGGAAAGAAATTGATAATTTATTTTACAGGTTATCATGGGGTTTGGAGCGAAATTGGGAATATAGCGGTGAGCGAGTGAGTCAGACATGACCACACTAAATGGGAGAGCAGGCTGGAAGGGCTGAATGGCCTCTTCCTGCTCCTGGTTTCTGTGTTTCTGTCAGTTTAATATGTCCTCCTGAAAATCTCCCGCTGAAAAGTATCAGTGATTACACTGGGGAAGCACATCAGGAGCTGTTTTCGTTCAGACATTCCTGCATCTTGAAAATGTGATTTTATTTGCAGAGACGATGAACAGTCAGTGTGAGGATAAAAGTGGGCCACAGGATTCCTGATGCTGTCTCAGTGAAACAGTCACAGGAAGGCTTCCTTACTGTCGATGGCCAATCGCCTGCAGTAAAGACCGAGACTTCATGGACCTCTTCCTTTCTGGAATTCAAATATTGTTTCAATGTGTAATGGCTAATGTCGTGCTTAAATGGTGCATCTGGAATATGAAGGGCGCCATTCGCCAGTTAAGAAAAAGGAGAGGGTGGATATTGTCGTATTGCAGAGATGCACTTTGATAACAAGGAACATTTGACATTACCGCAAGGTGGGTTTGTTCGGGTTTATTTCTCATCTTTTAACACTCGGAATAGGAGAGGAGTCATACTGGTGAGGAAGAATCTTTCATTTAAATTAGTAGATTGTATTAGACACCCACGGGAGGATCATAACCCTCAAAGATATATGGGGAAGAAAGCAGTAGTTTGAATGCTTATTGCTCCCTGGCTCACTGCCGTAAATTCCTGATAGATGCATTTTCCAAATTAAGTAATCTTTCTTCGTATCGCATTATCGTAGGAGGAGATTTCAATTGTCTTTTGCACCCACGGTGGATAGCATGCCCAGCACCATCTTTGCAATCAAAGCAATTAGTGGACTTTTGTGTGGAACTGGGGCTGGTGGATGCAAGGAGGCAGATCCAACTCGTAAATAGGGATTTTACTTTCTTCTTTAACCCGCAGAAATGCAACACTAGTGTTGATCTCTTCCTCACCTTGCAGCAATGTTCGATTCAGTGGTTTTCTGTACAATTGGGAATATTACCACTTCTGACCATGCAGCCGTATACTTATTGGTTAAGATTAAGGGTAATATAGCAGGTTCGAGACACTGGCGAATCCCTTTATTCTTAAGGATAGTAAGTACATTGAGTATTTCTGTAATGAATTCAGATCTTTCTTAGAAATTAATTCAGATTCAACCAGTAACCCATCCATTCTATGGAAAATTGCTAAGGCTTATGCCAAAGGAATAATTATTTCTGAGGATGTGGCACAAGCTGGAGCAGGAACGCTTGCTCCAGATACGGTTGAAGGCAGCCGAGAGGGCATACTGTGATAGACCCTCAGTGGCTAGGCTGCAGAGGATCACAACACTTCGGTCTGTCGTGAATTCCATGCTCACACAGACAGCCAAAAAGGAACTTTCTTTTGCAAAACAAAGGCTGTTTAAACATGGTGATAAACCGGACAAGTAGTTAGCCTATCTTGCGAGGAAAAAAGAGAGCCCCAAAGCCTTTACCTCAATTAAGGTAGGTACTGGGACCCTTTCATGCGATCCCATAAAGATTAAAGCAGCATTTCGGAGATTTTACTCCGAATTATATCAGACTGAGCATTATGAGGATAGATGGATGAAGATGGAATCTTTCTTCAAGAACTTGGATCTTCCAGGGATAACCCCCAAATAAGTGTCTTGCCATAATGCACCATTGTCAGTGCTGAAGGGTGCAAAGCAGCTTCCAGGCGGAAAGGCGCCCCGTCCTGTTGGATGTCCACGTGAGTTTTATGAGCAATTTATAAACCTGTTGTCAGAGCCGATGTTTACCATGTTCGTCACTCACACAGTCACGACTGCGTCCCTCCATCCTTAAGAGAGGCTCATATCTCTCTTATTCTTAAGAAAAGGAAGACACCGAAAGATTGTGCTTCCTATAGGCCCATCTCACTTCTAAATGTTGATTTCAAAATTCTGTCTGAGTCCCTTCCATTAAGGATGGAAACTATTTATCCTTCCATTGTCAAAGTATACCAAACCGGCCTATAAAAGTCTGCAGATATTCCAACAATGTTAGGAGATTACTCAATTTGATCCAAGCATGTCAACAGCAAATTATACAGGTATTAATGATCTCTTTAGATGCAGAGAAGGCATTTGCTTGGGTTGAGTAGCTGTATCTCTTCTATACGTTAGAATGGTTTGATCTCAGCAAAGTTTTTATCAAGTGGGTGAAGGTTCTTGAAAGTGACCCTCTGTGTACGATCCTGTGAAATTAATATTTCTAGAGGCAATAGACAAGGTTGTTTACGCCAGTGTTGTTTACGATGGTGATTGAGCTACTGGCGAAGGCCATCTGCAGGGACCCCAACATATCTGCCCCAGAAGTGGGATAGAAGTCACGTAAGTTTACATTGTCTGCAGATGATGGTCTTAAATTTTTGTTAAATCCCATAGAATTGGTACTTCACCTCATGCAATGCATCAGTTCGTTTGGTGCCATTTCCGGCTATACTCTTGATTTTGCAAAGTCGGAGGCGAACTCAGGGAAATACCTGATGCCGTGGGAGAATCCTGATTCCTTTTTCTTTGGCACCGGGGGTAATGAGGATGTTCCCTATTTAGGTATATTCATTAATCCTATCTTTGAACTTATATTTAACGTGGGATTCGTCCATTTGTTTGACAAAATTAAACAAGACCTTCCAAGATGGGAGACACTTCCAATATCCTGGCTATGTCAGGTCGCTCTTATTAACATGAATTCCCTCCCTTGTTTGCTATATCCCGTGTGAATGCTTTATTTGATGTTTCCCAGAAAGACATTTAGGAGACTAAATGGATGATGCAGCTCTGATTTGTCACCATAAGCGACTCCTTATCAAGTTAACCAAATTACAACGACACCACAGATTGTGGGGAGTATATCTCCCGGATATGAAAAGCTATCAATTAAGCTCTTCTTTACCCGATGTTAGTGAGGCCTCGGCATCAATATGGTTAGATATTGAAGCTTCTCAGGCAAAGTGCTCCCTTATTAGTCTGCTACTCATAGTCAAAATGAGGACAGTTACGAAGTATTGCCATTTCCCAATAAATATCAACAAGTTTAAAGTAGTGAGGGCAATGTGTCCGATCGAGGGCAATATAGGTAAACATCATTTCTTACCCCAAAACGTGCTGTGCCATGTTTCCGACGGGGGATACTGGATTCCATGTTTAAACTATGGGCAACTCGTGGGTGTATCTTGCTTTGATAATTTATCTGAGGGAGAAACAAGGATGTCCTTTGATCAAATAAGTCGTAACTAAAGACTACCGAGTAGAGATCTCTTCTGTTTTCTTTTTATCAGATCAGAGATTATATTCAGAAAAGAACCACGCTTTTAACAGACCCGTACAGATCCGATACAGAGAAGAGGGTGCTTATTGCTAAGAACACACTCTCTGTCAATACCCTTTATCATTTGTTGGAGGGTGGCCCCTCAGACGAGACTTTGTGCCTTTCTGAGGTGTGTAAAGAGAGTTCGGGGTTCAGATCTCTTTGGACACAGGGGAGGATATTTGTGAAAATGCAAGAAGGATTTCAATCTGTAAGAAGACTCTTGCCATGTAGTTGAAGATTCTTCATATAGTCTATCTGGCCCCAGATGCTCTCTCAAAATTCAAGATGGAAGTATGTCTTAAATACAAAATGACCATGGACACTCTTACTCATTGCTTGTTGACCTTCCACCGGCGCTATAGGAGCGGTTTTTTCACTGGGATGGAGAGGATCTTGCGGACCGAATTGAAGATGGATCAGGTTTCCCTTTTCCTGGGGCTGCCCAGTCTACCTTACTCAGATGTGCATAGGAAAAAAATACTTAAATACCCTCACTCTCTGAGTTCAGAAAAAAAAAGTTCTGTTGTATTGGGTGTCTGAAAACCCCCTGAGTCTATTGGTGTGTCGTAGCCTCGTCATGGAGCATAGCTCTTTGGACTTTTTTAAAGGTATGTTGCACCATAGAGGATTTTTATAAGACAGGGCAGCCCTTTTTGAATTACCAAGGTACAAGCTGATCTGCCACTCTAAAAAGAACATTTATATAGCTATGACGAACTTGACTAATGAATCTAATGTCGAGAGAGGAAGAATTATGAACAAATGAACGTGTATTAGTTGATGCTCTTGAAGATTGAGAGCTATAGTTTTGTTACACTGAGCTCTACTATTCGTTTTTTTAATTTTGTCTATTTTTCTTCAGTCCGTTGATTTACCTTTTCTTATGTACATACACATGGGTGTAATTGTGTTCAATTTCCATTGTTTTTTTCAGTTGGGTACTTATTGGTTCATTGAAGCATTAAAAAGATTTTCTCTGAATAAAAATAATTTTGAAAAAATTAAAATGTTAACATGGTTAGAATAGAGTCCCAAAGGACCACTTTCTCATTAGTGAGACCACAAATTATGGTTTATCTTAAGGGTGATCACACCTCTGGTGACAGGATGATGTTGAAAGGGTGTGCCCTTCGTGGTAACCTCTGTCTGTGTGGCGAATTGAACATGCGCTGTTGGCGTTATTCTGCATCACAAGCCAGCCATCCAACCAACAGATTGCGAATCTGTATAACTGATATAGATAGAAATAGCCAAAGTCAAAGTGAAATATAAACTTTGATAAGAAGGAAAAAGAAGATACAATTCAGATAACGGTCAAGATAATGACTGAGGAAAAAAAATCTCCGCTGGAAATTGTACTTTATAACGAGAGAGTTGATTGGATGCTATCTTTGGTTGAATAAGTTGACCCAAGCGAAATGACCAGAATTACTAATTGTGATTAGATGTGATAACTATAAAATATGAGTACTTTTTGATTGGTCTGTGTGAAGCATGCTAACCATTGTATGAAAGTAAAAAGCTGATGGGACATATTTTTTGGAGGGTTGGTCCCCATGGGAAATGCCTCCCAAACACATGCTTGAAGAAACCCAGGGTAGAAAGTGTGTGAGTGTCATAGAACATAGAGCATAGAACATAGAAGAATACAGCGCAGTACAGGCCCTTTGGCCCTCGATGTTGCGCCGATCCAAGCCCACCTAACCTATACTAACCCACTATCCTCCATATACCTATCCAATGCCCGCTTAAATGCCCATAAAGAGGGAGAGTCCACCACTGCTACTGGCAGGGCATTCCATGAACTTACGACTCGCTGAGTGAAGAACCTACCCCGAACTTCAGTCCTATATCTACCCCCCCTTAATTTAAAGCTATGTCCCCTTGTAATACCCGACTCCATACGCGGGAAAAGGTTCACACTGTCAACCCTATCTAACCCCCTAATCATCTTGTACACCTCAATCAAGTCACCCCTAAACCTTCTTTTCTCTAATGAAAACAGCCCCAAGTGTCTCAGTCTTTCCTCATACGATCTTCCTTCCATACCAGGCAACATCCTGGTAAACCTCCTCTGCACCCGTTCCAGTGCCTCCACATCCTTCCTATAGTATGGCGACCAAAACTGCACACAATATTCCAGATGCGGCCGCACCAGAGTCTTATACAACTGCATCATGACCTCAGAACTCCGGAACCCAATTCCTCTACCAATAAAAGCCAATACGCCATATGCCTTCCTCACCGCACTATTTACCTGGGTGGCAACTTTCAGAGATCTGTGTACATGGATACCAAGATCCCTCTGCTCATCCACACTACCAAGTATCCGACCATTAGCCCAGTACCCCATCTTTTTGTTATTCTTCCCAAAGTGAATCACCTCACATTTAGCTACATTGAATTCCATTTGCCACCTTTCTGCCCAGCTCTGCAGCTTCTCTATATCCTGCTGTAACCCGCCACATCCTTCCTCACTGTCAACAACTCCTCCGACTTTCGTATCATCCGCAAACTTGCTCACCCAACCTTCTAACCCCTCTTCCAGGTCATTTATAAAAATGACAAACAGCAATGGTCCCAAAACAGATCATTGCGGAACACTGCTAGTGACGGCACTCCATGAAGAAACTTTGCCATCAACTACTACCCTCTTTCTTCTTCCATCCAGCCAATTCCTAATCCAAACCTCCAACTCACCCTCAATGCCATATCTCCGTATTTTCTGCAGTAGCCTACCATGGGGAACCTTATCAAACGCCTTACTAAAATCCATATTTCCCACATCTACCGCTTTCCCCTCATCAACCTCCTTCGTCACCTTTTCAAAGAATTCAATAAGGTTTGTGAGGCACGACCTGCCCTTCACAAAACCATGCTGACTATCCTTGATCACATTATTCCTATCCAGATGTGCATAAATCCTATCCCTTACAATTCTCTCTAAGACTTTGCCCACAACAGAAGTGAGACTCACCGGCCTATAGTTACTAGTGTCGTCTGGTTTGTGACAGGAAACCAGGGGGCTGAATGATTGAAAGTTCATGTAAAGTGAAACTCAGATCGCCCCGATCTTACTAAATGATACAGCACATTTGAAGTGCTAAATTGATTCATTATGGATTTTAATTGCATATGATTAAAAAAACTCTGTTCCTTCACCTAATGTTTTACACACTGGGGCACTGCCATTTTCCTGAAACTGGGAATTATTTGGAATATTATCTGGAAAATTCCATAATCAACATTCTCCGGAGCATTCTATAATCTGTGGAGATATTACAAAGGAAAGAGACACGGGCGGGGGCGTGCTGCATGTAAGAGTGAGAGTGGTGGAGCATGAGCATAGTTCGGGTGTCGGTGCTGGAACAGACATACATTGAGTGTGAGGGACCAGACAGCATACGATGACCCTTATCCTCACAGAGTTGGGAATGTTATTGATGTTTGTCCTGTATTTCTGGACATTGCTACAGATCGCAGATACTGCAATGAGCTGGGTGGTGAGCTCAGATCATGCTCGGTGAGTCTGGTGGTGTGGCCCAGTCTGAGATGACATGTACTAATCGATCCGCCAAGACATCTGTGACCCTGATGATAAACCGTGGTGTAATTGACCATTACCTGCTATGCTCTGGGTAAACTGGACATGGCAGCTCCAAAGTGAGGAAAGCTCAATCGAGTGCCGATTGTCCTTTTAAAGATGGCACCAGTGACAGGGAAAATGGAATATCCAGCGGCATCTGGGCGATGCTGCATACCTCCAGCCAAAGTGGGTGGGAGAATCGGGTTAACATTGAACGAGGGTGACACCATGGGTTAGGGTGGGTAGTTAATGAGGTGAGTTCGATAAGATAGCACCAGGAAACTAGCTCAACCTCGCGCAGAGAATTCCCCTGTCAAACTCAATGAAAATAACTCAAAGATAAATTATTGTTAGATTCAGACGGATGAGTTGAAGACTCTACTGACCCCAATCACAGTTACAGAGCTGCAGAACAAGTCCTCATCTACAACTCTCCATCATCTGAACTCACACCTATATTCTGTTCACCATCATTCCTGGTAATACTGGCTTATTTTACCTGATGCTATCGAAATGTCTGTATCTCAGCATTCTGAAACCTGTGAGCACATCCTTCCATGATATTGTTGCTCAATCTCACCCTCTCTGTCTATACCCAAAACCACTTTCATTTACAGTCATGCACTTCAGCCAAAACTGGTCCATACCAACCAAAATGTCCGTCCACATTAACCTCAATTCCCTGCACTTGGCCCATATCCTTCTCTGCCTTTCCAATTCATATATTGTTCGAACAAAGTTCAGCGAGGTTTTGTGACATCAAGAAAGACCTCAGGAAAGATCTCGCTGAATCTATCATTCATTTCACCCCAAAAATCAGACTACATAGACTACACAATTTGACTGGAGGTTATAAACAAGAATTACAAGCAAACACTGGTGAGAGATGTGTATGGAAGTCAATACTGCACGGAAAACGTGTGTACGTTCTAAACAGGAAATTAGACATACAAGCGTTTGCAGGCAAAACCCAACGGGTCTGGTACCATTTGAAGGAAGAAAGTCGAACGTTTGGCCCTCGAATAGCACAGCAGGTTAGGGCACATCCAAGGAGCAGGAAAGTCTATGTTTCAGTCATAAGCCCTTCATCAGGAATTCATTTCAGAATTCAGTTTTTCCTAATCCTCTGTAGGAAGAGAGTGAGTCAACGTTTTTAATTTGGGGATTCTTCATCAGAACAGCTTTTGTTTTCAATCTCCAGTATATGCAGCTCTTTGTTTTATTTTGGATCATCAATTATCTTGCATGCTGCAGTATTAAGGGACAACTTGATCTGGGAAGAGGGGAAGAGGTGAGGGCAGAAGAACAGGCAATGTGTCAGTCACAGCTTAAGGCCCTGTTATTCAGAATGTGAGTCCTGGGGTGGAAGTAAAGGAGGGCTTGTCGGAACCACCGCACTGGAATTCGGCAACATTTGAATAGATGTGACAGATCCAGAGAAAGTGGGAGGATGCAGTCTCTCTCGCAGCTGGTCATTGAGTGGCACAGTGGCTAGCAATGCTGCCTTACAGTACTAATGACCTGGGTTCGATTCCACTCTTTGGTGACTCGCTGTGTGGTGTTTCTACCTTCTCCCTGTGTGTGCGTGAGTTTCCTCTGGGTGAATGGTTTTCCTCTCACAGCCAGAAAATGTGCAGGATAGGGTTCAGTGACCTCATTAATTGTTCCGCAGTATCAAAGGATGTGCAGGTCCGTTGGCTTGTCTATGGGAAATAGAGTTACCGGGGTAACGTTTGGGTTTGTTGGTCGGGATGTTATCTGGAGGGTCAGTGTGGACTCGGTGTGCCAAATGGCCTAGTTCCACACTGCAGGGCCTCTATTATTTCTATGCAGCTGTCTGTGTTTGAAAACACTTCCCAGGATCCTACCTATAAGTGCTAAGACAATTTGCCTCAACAAAATGTTACACCTTCCCTTTGCCTAACATGAACTCCATCAGCCACTCCTCGGCCCTTTAGCCTATCAGGTTAGCGTCCCGTTTTACTCTGAGTTAACCATCTTCACTGTCCACTACCTCACCAATTTTGGTGTTATCTGCAAACTCACAGACCATTCCTATTGTATTCATATCCAAATCATTTATATAAAATGACAAAATCCATTCGATCCTTGTGGTACAATGCTGGTCACAGGAGTCCAGTCAAATAAAAATAAACATTTCCTTCGTCTATTACCTTCGAGCCTATTACCTCCAACTCTCCATGTATTCCATGTGATCTCACCATGCTAACCAGTTTACCATCCGGAAACTTTTTGAATGCCTTACTAAAGTCTGTATTCTATTCCACAGTTCTATTTCTGTGCCTTCGTCAATTTTATGCATCACTTCTTCAAAAAACTGTAAATCAAATGAGTGGGACACGATTTCCCACACACAAAGTCATGTTGACTATCGCTAATCGGAATTTACATTTCCAAACACAAGTAAATGCTGTCCCTCAGAATCCCCTCCAACAACTTACCCACCAATGGCATCAATCCCACTTGTCTACAGTTTCCTGGCTTTTCCTCACCAACTGTTCTCTAAACAATGACACAACCTTACCTGCGACTGTCCATGATATAAATATCTCAGCCAGAGACTGAACAATTACTTCCCTAGCTTCCCAAAAGATCTGGGGTACATCTGATTAGTTCATGGATCATAGAGCAGTGCAGCACAGTACAGGCCCTTGAGCTGTTGATGTTGTCCCGGCAGGTTATCCTACTCTAAGGTCAGACTAACCTTCATGCTCTTCATTGTACTAAAATCCATGTGCCTAACCAAGGTCAGACCTTAAAAGGTCAGAGGGGCTTATCCACTTTAATGCATTTTAAAATATCCAGCTCCTCATCTTCTGTAATATGGACGAGGTTCAAGATATCGCTATTCATTTCCTCAAGTTCTCTAGCTTCCATATCCTACTCCACAGTAAATACTGATGCAAAATATTTATTTAGTATCTCACCGATCTCCTGTAGTTCCACACATAGGTCATTTTGCTGATCTTTAAGGGGTCCTGTTCTCTCCCTAGTTACTCTTTTGACCTTAATTTATTTGTAGAATCTCTTTGGAATGTCCCTTAAAATATCTTCGAAAGATATGTTTTGTCCCCATTTTGCCCTCCTGATTTCCCTCTTGGGTTTTAGCTTACATTCCTGGTACTCCACGATGGATTCACTCGATCCCTACTGTCTGTACCTATCATATGCTTCCGGCTTTTCTTGAACAGAGCCTCAATTCTGCTCGCCATTCAGCATTCCCTACACCTACCAGCCTTACCCTGCTCATAGACAGGAACATGCTGTCGCTAGACTCTGTAACTCATTTGTGAAGGCCTCCCACTTTCCCACTTATACCTTCTCCAAAGCAGCTTTTCAAAGAGCCAACATAAAACGTTAAAAGTTGGCCTGACTCAACTTAAAATTTTATAATTGATATTAGGAGTATTCTTCTCCATCAGTATTTTACAACTGATAGTTACTGCATAACAGGGTCAAGAAGCAGAATAGACGCCTCCTGTCCCTCCGTAACAGACTTGAGAGGCTGAATGGCCCCCCCTTTCCCTTTTTAACAGGGGCATCGGGACAGAATTACTTCCTCCTGTTCCTGCGCAGAAATCTCGATGCTCTGAATGATGCCCTAAGGTTATGGAAGAATTTGACAACAGTGCACATTAATCCAGGAGCAACATTACACAAAGTAAATGGAAAATAAATATATACACTGGTTTATTGGCTCTGGAAATTACCCCACCAGTCACCTTATGCATCAGGTCTGTTAGTTTTTCACGGTCGGCCTTTATAAACAGTATGTAATTTACACAATTCTGCAGTGTTCTGGCAATACGCCCCATATACACGGAAGAAACAATAAGAATATTGAAAGATTTATGGTCCATCCCTTAGCAACGCCCATCCATTCCACCCACACCGAGTAAATGTTCCCTTTTATTGGGATATGAAAAGTGATGCCAGGAAGGGGTTAACTGGACCAGTTTGTTCAGTGACTTTGATTAATGTTAGTCTCCATGGTTTGCAATTACCACAGTGGACGGTTTCCATCTTTGAATGATAAGTGGGCTCCGATCAATGTGTCATCCACAGTATAGTGGGAGCATCACCAACAGTGTTAACAGGGATCAGCAGTTCCAGAGAGACGGGGGAGAGATAATAGAACATAGAACAATACAGCACAGAACAGGCCCTTCGGCCCACGATGTTGTGCCGAACATTTGTCCTAGCTTAAGCACCCATCCATGTACCTATCCAATTGCCGCTTAAAGGTCACCAAAGATTCTGACTCCACCACTCCCACAGGCAGCGCATTCCATGCCCCCACCACTCGCTGGGTAAAGAAACCACCCCTGACATCTCCCCTATACCTTCCACACTTCAACTTAAATTTATGTCCCCTTGTAACACTCTGTTGTACCCGGGGAAAAAGTTTCTGACTGTCTACTCTACCTATTCCTCTGATCATCTGATAAACCTCTATCAAGTCACCCCTCATCCATCGCCGTTCCAACTAGAAAAGGCCTAGCACTCTCAACCTTTTCTCGTACGACCTATTCTCCATTCGAGGCAACATCCTGGTAAATCTTCTCTGCACCCTCTCCAAAGCTTCCACATCTTTCCTAAAGTGAGGCGACCAGTACTGCACACAGTACTCCAATTGTGCCCTAACCAAAGTCCTGTACAGTTGCAACATCACTTCACGACTCTTGAATTCAATCCCTCTGCTAATGAACGCTAATACACCATAGGTCTTCTTACAAGCTTTATCCACCTGAGTGGCAACTTGCAAAGATCTATAAACATAGACCCTAAGATCCCTCTGTTCCTCCACCTCACTAAGAACCCTACCATTAACCCTGTATTCCGCATTCTTACTTGTCTTTCCAAAATGGACAACCTCACACTTGGCAGGGTTGAACTCCATCTGCCACACCTCAGCCCAGCTCTGCATCATATCTAAGTCTCTTTGCAGCCGACAACAGCCCTCCTCACTATCCACAACTCCACCAATCTTCGTATCATCTGCAAATTTACTGACCCACCCTTCGACTCCCTCATCCAATTCATTAATAAACATTACAAACAGCAGAGGACCCAGAACTGATCCCTGCGGTACTCCACTTGTAACTGGGCTCCAAGCTGAATATTTGCCATCTACCACCACTCTCTGACTTCGACCGGTTAGCCAGTTTTCTATCCAATTGGCCAAATTTCCCTCTATCCCATGCCTCCTGACTTGCCGCATAAGCCTACCATGGGGAACCTTAACAAATGCCGTACTAAAATCCATGTATACTACATCCTCTGCTCTACCCTCATCCACATGCTTGGTCACCTCCTCAAAGAATTCAATAAGACTTGTAAGGCAAGACCTACCCTTCACAAATCCGTGCTGGCTGTCCCTAATCAAGCAGTGTCTTTCCAGATACTCATAAATCCTATCCCTCAGTACCCTTTCCATTACTTTGCCTACCACCGAAGTAAGACAAACTGGCCTGTAATTCCCGGGGTTATCCCTATTCCCTTTTTTGAACGGGGCACAACATTCGCCACTCTCCAGTCCACTAGTACCACCCCGTTGACAGTGAAGACGAAAAGATCATTGCCAACGGTACTGCAATTTCCTCTCTTGCTTCCCACATCATCCTAGGATATATCCCGTCAGGCCTGGGGGACTTGTCTATCCTCAAATTGTTCAAAATGTCCAACACATCTTCCTTCCTAACAAGTATCTCCTCTAGCTTACCAGTCCGTTTCACACTCTCCTCTTCAACAATACGGTCCCTCTCGTTCGTAAATACTGAAGAAAAGTACTCATTCAAGACCTCTCCTATCTCTTCCGACTCAATACACAGTCTCCCACTACTGTCCTTGATCGGACGTACCCTTGTTCTCGTCATTCTCATGTTTCTCACATACGCATAAAATGCTTTTGGGTTCTCCTTGATCCTATCCACCAAAGATTTTTCATGCGCTCTCTTAGCTCTCCTAATCCCTTTCTTCAGGTCCCTTCTGGCTATCCTGTATCCCTCCACTGCTCTGTCTGAACCCTGTTTCCTCAACCTTATGTAAGCCTCCTTCTTCCTCTTTACAAGACATTCAACCTCCCTCGTCAACCAAGGTTCCCTCACACGACCATTTCTTTCCTGCCTGACAGGTACATACATATCAAGGACACGTCGTATCTTTTCCTTGAAAAAATTCCACATTTCCACGACATCCTTCCCTGACAGCCTATGTTCCCAACTTATGCTCCTCAGATCCTGTCTTAGAGCATCGTAATTACCCTTCCCCCAGTTGTAAATCCTACCCTGTTGCACGCACCTATCTCTCTCCATAACCAAGGTGAACGTCACAGAATTGTGGTCACCATCACCAAAATGTTCACCCACTAACAAGCCCATCACTTGTCCCGGTTCATTACCGAGAACCAAATCCAATATGGCCTCCCCTCTGGTCGGACAAGCTACATACTGAGTTAGAAAAGCTTCCTGGACACACTGCGCAAACACCGCCCCATCCAATCTACTTGATCTAAAGAGCTTCCAATCAATATTTGGGATGTTGTAATCGCCCATGACCACTACCCTGTGGCTTCTGCACCTTTCCAAAATCTGTTTCCCAATCTGTTTCTCCGCATCTCTGCTACTATTGGGGGGCCTATAGTAAACACCCAACAAGATGACTTCACCTTTCCTATTTCTGACTTCAGCCCATACTACCTCGAAAGGCAGATCCCCCTCGAACTGCCTTTCTGCAGTAGTTATACCATTTCTAATTAGCAACGCCACCCCCCTCCTTTTTTCCACCCTCCCTAATCTTGCTGAAACATCTGTAACGAGGAACCTCCAACAACCATTCCTGTCCCTCTTCTATCCAAAACATCGTAGTCTCAGGTACTGATCCACGCCTTAAGTTCACCCACCGTATTTCTGATACTCCTTGCGTTGAAGTATACGTACTTGAACACATCTCTGTGTCCATAAGTATTCCCTGTCTGTGCTACCTTCTTCACAGCCTCCATACATTCTTGGACATCCTGACAAACAGCTAGCCTACTTGCTGGACTACAAGTCCGGATCCCATCCCCTTGCCAAATTAGTTTAAAACCCCCGAAGAGTGCTAGCAAACCTACCCCCCAGGATATTTGTGCCCTTCTGGTTCAGGTGCAACCCGTCCTGCTTGTACAGGTCCCACCTTCCCCAGAATGCAGTCCAATTTTCCAAATACCTGCAATCCTCCCTCCTACACCATCCTTGCAGCCACGTGTTCAACTGCACTCTCTCCCTATTCTTTGCCTCACTGTCACGTGGCACCGGCAAGAACCCAGAGATGACTCTGTCTGTCCCAGCTTTTAGCTTCCAGCCTAACTCCCTGAGCTCCTGAATGACCTCCCACCCCTCTTCCGACCTATGTCGTTGGTGCCAACGTGCACCACGACTTCTGGCTGCACACCCTCCCCCTTAAGGATTCTGAAGACACGGTCCGAGATGTCTCAGACCTTGGCACCCGGGAGGCAACAAACCATCCAAGAGTCTCGCCCATGTCCACAGAACCGCCTGTCCGTCCCTCTAACTAGAGAGTCTCCTATAACTAGCGCTCTCCTCCTCTCCCCCTTTCCCTTCTGAGTCTCAGAGCCAGACCTCGCGCCACAGACCCGGTCACTGCAGCTTACCCCTGCTAGGCCGTCCCCCCCAACAGTATCCAAAGCGGTATACTTATTGTTTAGGGGAACGACTACAGGGGATCCCTGCACTGCCTGCTTCCTCACCTTCCCACCTCTAATTGTTACCCAGCTACCTCTGTTCTCTGGCGTAGCTATGTCCCTGTAGCTTCTATCTCTCACCCTCTCAGCCTCTCGAATAATCCTCAGTTCATCTAACTCCAGTTCCAGTTCCCTAACTCGTTCTGTGAGGAGCAGGATCTGACTGCATTTCCTGCAGATGAAGTCGGCAGGAGTATCGGTGGTCACCCCTCCCTCGAACATCCTGCAGGAGGAACATTCCACTGCCTGCGCTGCCACACCTCGTCTCTGAAAACAAGAACACTGAGTAGCTTACCTGTTGACTTTAAAATTAGGTTAGAGGAGGAGGATGGGAGGGAGGCTCTACTATATAGGGCCTGGGGTCTAGAACGCACCCACTCAAATATCAATCACTTACCTTCCCGACCAGCTCTGCGCTCCAACCTCACTTCCGCCCAGCTCGCGCCGCTCTATGCTGTGAGAAGACCGTTGGCGTCGAGTTAAGTTCTTTATATATCAGTCACTTACCTTCCCAACCAGCTCTGCGCTCCAACCTCACTTCCGCCCAGCTCGCGCCGCTCTCTGCTGATTAGTGATTAGTGGTGCCGGAAGAGCACAGCAGTTCAGGCAGCATCCAAGGAGCAGCGAAATCAACTTTTTCAAGCAGAGGAGGCTGTGCATGGAATGAGCTGCCAAATGAGCTGGTAGATGCAAGAACAGCGACAACATTTAAGAGACATTTGGACAAAGATATGAATGGGAAGCGTTTAGAGGCGTGTGGACCAAATGCAA
The DNA here is from genome assembly GCF_037043375.1 of Chiloscyllium plagiosum. Lineage (NCBI taxonomy): Eukaryota > Metazoa > Chordata > Chondrichthyes > Orectolobiformes > Hemiscylliidae > Chiloscyllium > Chiloscyllium plagiosum. The sequence goes on along the minus strand of NW_028270151.1, from coordinate 102,767,355 downwards.
TCAGATGAGACTAGTTTAGTTTGGAAAACCTGGTCAGCATGGACAGGTTGGATGAAATATTTGCGTGCAGTATGACTGTATCAATCTTGAAAGCGAGGGAAAAAGCAAGAAATAGATGGAAAAAGGATGAAAATATATGATGTAAATAAATTGGCAAGAAATATAAACACAAGCAACACAAGGTTTTCTGTGTGTATGTAAAAAGTTAAAGATGAGTGTGTGACCTTTGGTGGAAAGAAAGTCAGGAAAGTAAATTGGTGACATTCAGAGGGTGTGACTGGGGAAGTGGCTACAGGGAACAGGCAGATAATTTACACCAGTATTTTACATCAATCCTCACAACGAAGGCACTGTAAGTATTTTAAAATCATCAAGAAAATGGTAATAGGAGGGTGCTCGAACTGTCTCTCACAAAAGGTACAAGGTTTTAACAACAGATAAGACTAAGGATAGGCAGGTCTGCAGTAATTCATAATTGGTTTTAAAAGAAGTGGTTACATAATGACTGGTGTCACTGTGTGAAATATTCCATAACTCTTTGGATTACAGAAGTGTTCCAGCGAAACTCGTGAAGCTCCAATATGGTGCCTGTTTTTAAGGATGGAGCGAGACAGAAAGCAGGAAACATTTAGCCTCACCATTATTGCTGGGAATCTGCGACAGTCTGTTATTAAGGAAGTAATGGCAAGGCATTTCGAAAAGCTTCAGGCAGAGTCCGCATGGTTTTGTGAAAAGGAAACTATATTTTGCCTTGTAAAATCATGCAAAGTTTTTGTGGAAATCCCAGAGAATGTAACAAGCGGAGTTGATAAAGGGGAACTGGTAGACATGAGGCTTTCCCGAGATTTTCCACAAGGTGTCACAAAGTAAAGGTTCTTCCACCAAACAGAAACTCATAGTATGATGGATAACGTATGAGCATGGGAGGACGGATGGAGAGTCAGGATTCATCGATCTTTATGAGAAAGATCTATCTACTGGAGTAGCACCAATATCAGTCCAATGGCTTCAGTTATTTACATTTATACTGAGAGCCTGAAGGAGGGAACTGCGTGCAATACACATCCAAGTTTGAGGATGACACTGACAACCAAAAGGCAGGCTATTTTCTAATGAAAAGGAGTCCCAACAAAGGAGGAGTAAACAGACATTGGCGTGTTCCTGCGCATGAAACATAAAGTCATCATGCTGATGCAGAAAGTAACTAGATTGATACATTAACCGGGTTTCTGGGATGAAAGGGTTGAATTATTGAGACAATCTAAAATGGTGAGGCAATCATTCATTGTGCTTGAAATGAATGAGCGTGACATTACTGAAATGGCCAAGGTATAGAAGGGTACAAGGTATTTGTTGAGAATGTGGTTCCACATCTGGGAAGAGTGTCTCACTCCGGGACACTGATACAGAATAATGGATATCGATTTCAAACTGAGATGTAAGGAAATGTAATCTTTCAGAAGATAGTGAATGTCTGGAATTCCAGAACCCAGAGAGTTGTGCAAGGTGGATTACTGAATTATTTAAAGACGGGGTGGATTGATTTCGGACATATAAGCGAGTTGAGATATACGGGGGGTAGCAGGAAAGTGGAGTTGAGCCAGCTTGGATTCGACAAGTACATTTTCGAAACAAGGCCTAACCATCGGAGTGACCTCGATCTGCTCCTGTATAGCAGGTCCGAAGGGCTGAATGGAACGTCAGAGCACAGGGCTGAGGGACACTAGTGGGCCATTCGGCCCTTAGACACTACTCCACCAGTAAAGTAGGTCATGGTTCATCTCATTGTACTCTCAGCTGCACTGTTCTCTCCATGTACCATTATCCCTGATTCACCTGTCTATGGAAAATCAGACGAAGCCAGCCTCGATATAATATAAAGATTCAGCCATCACAAACTTATGGGAAAGAGAATTCCCACTTGAATAAATGCCCACTTTGTGAATTCTCCTCACTCCGGTTCTGACTGTGGTCGCAGGGTGCCACTGTTACCTTTTCTAGAACCACGCCTCCACTGTTCGTAACAAATTTAAATGTAACCAGGTTGGAGATATGGCCGATGATAAAGGTCTCAGACTGGGTCAGGTTCAGTGATAGGAACAAGTCAGGCAGATTTCTTTCGTCAGCCACATTTGTGGGCGGCACGGTGGCACAGTGGTTAGCACTGCTGCCTCACAGCGCCAGAGACCCGGGTTCAATTCCCGCCTCAGGCGACTGACTGTGTGGAGTTTGCACGTTCTCCCCGTGTCTGCGTGGGTTTCCTCCGGGTGCTCCGGTTTCCTCCCACCATCCAAAAGATGTGCAGGGTTAGGTGAATTGGCCATACTAATTTGCCCGTAGTATTAGGTAAAGGGTAAATGTAGGGGTTTGGGTGGGTTTCGCTTCGGCGGGTCGGTGTGGACTTGTTGGGCCGAAGGGCCTGTTTCCACACTGTAATCTAATCTAATCTAATCTAATAACTAATATAAATAATGGAGCAGCATGGTGGATCTGTGGTTAGCACTGCTGCCCCATATCACCAAGGAGCTGAGTTCAATTGCAGCCTTCAATTCTCCCCGTGTCTGTGTGTGTTTCCTCCCGGTATTCCAGTTTCCTCCCACTGTCGAAAGATGTGCAGGATAGAGTTAATTGGCCATGCTCCGTTGCCCATAGCGCTCTGGGATATGTAGGTTAGGTGGTTTAGTCATGGAAAATGTAGGATTACATGGTTAGGGATGGGGGATAGGTCGGGGTGGGATGCCGTTCAGTGGGCCAGTGTGGACTCAATGGACAGAATGTCCTGCAGTGATCTAACACAGTCTTACTGAGCAATGTACTGGGGTGTTGAAAACAGCTGCTTTGATGGTAACTGCTCCAGGTTTACAGATCCATTCACTGCACAGCTCCCCATACTGCACAGATGCCTTGTTCACGTCTATACAGCAAGACACTGGTGCGGCTGCATATCACCCCATGCTGGACAGACCGTTTTGTCAGTGTTTCTGAATCAATGCATCGGTGTGTACTGCACTGCTCCACGTGTTGGATAGATAGCTAGTGGACTGGAGAGACCTGTGCTGTATTCCATCCCGGACTGATTGCTGGGTTGTACTGAACCTGGTCTGCACAGGGTTCCATGTTGAGCAGATATCTCATCTGGGCTTATACAGTCTGGGCTGGATCTGTGAGGTGGATTAAATGTGCGATATAATTCCTGATAGAGCTATCACTCCTCCAGCATGGCGCATTTCGCTATTAAATCCTGTGTTTCTGCAACATGTTGTTCATTAAGTAATTAGCCAATTAAAACGTGAATAGCTGTCCCTTTTGTTATGGAACTGAGCAGACACATCTCAAAATATATGATGAAGATAGTCTTGATCGGAACATTTTCTTATTTTAAAGATAAATGTGATGTGCTGTGTTTCAGATACAATTCGCTTGGTCAAAATATTCGACATTAAGCAAAATGCAATTCATTCAACCATTGTCGACAAAACACACACAAAAAAAGCAGAATAATAGATTGTTTACCTACTAAACAATAACTGTTCCAATATGGTAACATCCTATAAACACACACTCATCAAACAACAAATTCAGAAAACAGATTGTCTCACATGCAGTTCTCCAATCCAGGAGGAAAGAACATCAAAAGACAATTTTGAGAGAAATCTCAGAGAGATTGTAGCAGCTGGGAGTGATTTCCAGCCTTCTAATCCTGCTGGTACCCCAGCAATAACTGGGGAAAAGTAAAACGAAGAATCCTGGTTCTGCGACAACTTGACCGTCACTCCACAGGACCAGGCCGCAGCTGCAAGGATCACGAGGCATGGACTGTATCTACACTGTTTATGGCACTATAGGAGCCTCTCAAAAATGCCTAACACCACCGAAGCCATTAAATGATAGTAAGATAAATGTCAAAGTTAAACATAAATAAATCAAATGAAAGGATGCAGCATGCCTGGTTATCAGACACAGCCGGTCTTGGGAGCCCAGCAATTCCGACCGTGCAAAAACATAGTAGGATCATCGAGCTAGTGAATAGAAAGCATCATCTCCCTGCCTCACCTCTAACTTTACAATTGGATATGATAGTATTAGCCCAATAGTCAGCAATGTCAACATCCCAACCAGACCAAATATTATTGTGACTTACAAGCATTGTACGTGAAATGAGCTGTTTATATATTGACTGTGATTGATGTCAGTCTCCATGGATAGTAACTGTCATTGGAGGGTTTCCCCCTTCTATTATTAAGAGGCTTCCTTCAACCTATTATTCCATAATATCAGCGGCAGCGTCATCCTCAAGATGATTGGGCTCAACAGCTACAGGGAGAGGGAGAGGAAGACAATCTTAAAACAGCAGACTGGAATGTTCCAACAATGGATCAGGATCTGAGAGCATTAGACTGGAATGTTCCAACAATGGACAGTAGTTTTTCCTTGTGTCTATCCTTGCTTTCTCAGGATTGGGCATGGTTAGAGTTGAGGATACGAGCCATACTGATGATTATTCATGACTATCCTATCCTCACTATTATTGGTGTTCCTGGTAAGCCTATCTCTGTCAATTCTATTAGCGATGGTGAAGGTTATTGGTATTTCTGATAATTATATTTGACAAATACATGACCTGTTATTTTCAGTTTCAGTCACAAATTCCACATCATTTTTATCAATTTCCGATACCTCACTCATAAACATCTAAGAAGGAACACGTCTGTTCAGACCCTTGAGTTTTCCTTTTGCCCTGAACTGTTTTATGTCTCTATATTCTCTCTGTTATCATCCCTGCCTACACCCACCACTATAATATCCCCAGTCTCCAGCTCTGCCTCAGTGCCATTGCAGAATAAGCCATTATCTGCCGCCTTGTTAACTTCAGATTTTACAGCTCCAGTTCTTTTCTGACCACTTTTCAAATTACAAATATTTTCACTGCGAACTTGTATTTGTCACCCCAGTTATTTCATAATAGGGACCTCATTTCAGAAAAATAATGTCACTGGTTGTGTTATGACTCTAAAGTCATTGTTTTGAATTCTACTAGAACCAATGATAGAACTTAAATTCAAATGGCAACAATCGGAAAGCAACCTTATTTTACAAACGGCAACCATAAACTATCAGGATTTCTTTTATTATTTCACTTATAGCCTTTGGTAAAGAAACCAAGTGTGACAAACAAAGGTTGGCTCCATATTGTCTTAACAAATGGTCTCGCAGTCAACAGCAATTAGTGACGGATGACAAATGCTGCCCTTGCCAGTGATGCTGACATCTCGCGAAACAACAGAATTAAAGATGAAATAAACCAAGAAACTGTGGATGCTGGGCATCTGAAATAAAATTCCCCAGCGTCTGAAAATATTGGAGAATCTCAGCAAGTCTGGCAGCCTCTGTCAGGAGAAAAACAGATAAAGTTTCGAATCTAGTGATCCTATATCACAACTGAAAGCAACTGGGAAGTAATGTTGCTTTCCCAGTCGGATGTGTGCGGGGAAGGTTTGTTTAATGGATGTAGAAATGCCCAGCGAGAAAGAGAGAGAGAGAAAAATGAAAAGCAAACATAGGAACTGTTGATGATGAACCAGAAGGAAAATAACATGGGAGCTTATTCTAAAATTTCCCCTTTTCCCATATTCCTGAATATCATGTCAATTTAGATGTTCACTGATTAAATTGAGTTATATTCCCTCTGTCTTTCTTTTCTGAGTATGATGATCAACTCCATCGGCAATACTGCTGCCGCCCTTATAGTTGCTGAGATACAAAGAAACAGAATGTCACATTGTCAACTGATTTTTTTGGAAAAGGGAACTGTAACTGTAGGGCTGTGCAGAGATGTAACTGTTTTTTCTGCTAAGAACAGAAAAATTTCCAACACTGAATAGGTGCACCATGTGTGAGAAAATTTGAATTGCTGCTGTCATTACAGATAAAGGAATGTTCTGTGGAGCATTTGTGTTATGAGCTGCTGCGTCATTTCAGAAAGACCCAGGAGTATGGTGACCCCACTCTGGACGAGATATGAGCACTGCATTTACAGTGTTCTGGGTCCATGTTGAACAAATGGAGTCGAGGTTACACAGAAGGTAAGCTCCGTACACAGGGAGGGGCAGGGCACTGCGTGGTCCTATCAGAAATTTCCAGGAACATTTGTCTAAGCTGGACCCATTCCAAGTGTAAAATGTGCAACCAGCGTCTTTCAAAATTGAGGTGGTCACTGAGCTGTGTCCCCTCCTTCAAACTCACACCAGAGACAGGATTGTGCTGACACTCACCATGAAGTGAACTGGATTGATTCTGGAACTTTCCAGGCAAGAGTGGGTGACATGTCAATTACCATGAAGTGAATTGGATTGAGTCTGGAACTTTCCAGGCAGGAGTGAGTAGCAAATCCGGAGTGCAGTCCTCCGATATATCACGCGCTGATAGAAGCCACCTGCCTGCTGAGAGGATTACATTGGTTCTGTCTTCACTGAAGAAGGTGCAGAAACTAACTTCCGGAAATACTAGAGAACAGGGTCCCTGGTGAAAATGAGGGGCTGCACGAAATTAGAATTAATGAAGACTATGTCTTTGAAAACCTAATCGAATTTAATATTGGTATGTTGATGGAGCTGATGAGCTACATACCCGAGTACTGAGGAGGTGGCAACAGAGCTAATGAAAGAATTACTGGCCATTCGTCAAAGCTGGTTAGATTCTGGAAAGGATCCAGCAGACTGTAAAACAGATATTGTAAACCTAAATATTTAAAACAGGACGGAGAGGGCAAACAGAAAACTAAATAGCTTGGTGTCAGCTGTGAGAAAAAACATTGTAACATTTTATAAGGAATGTGACAACTAGACACTTGGAAAATAGTGATATGATTTGGAAAAGTCAGCCTAGATTCAGGAAAGGGAAATGATCTTTGATAAACCTGCTATAGTTTGTGGATATTGTCCATTGTGACATTGACAATTGACAACAGTGGGAGTAGAGGATTTGAATTTTCAGTAAACATTTGACACGGTTGAATACTGGTGAGTGGGGAATTTTAGAGTCCAGGGTAGGTAGGGGTGGAACGCACAGAATGGATCAAAAATAGGATAATGGGCAAAATGAAGAGAATAGTGTTTTTCTGTGGGTGGAAGGCTTGTGGGTAACAGAAGGATCAGTGCTTGGGCAATAGCTATTCGCAAGGTATAACATGACTCAGGTGGGAACAACAAATGTAATGATTCTCATTTAAGTTTATTAAATGGTGAGAGGTTGGGAAGTTCTGTTCTTGAAATGGACATGGATGTCCTTGGTTATAAGTCACTAACAGAATTCAGATGGGACAGTAAGTAATTATAACTGGAAATGATATCTGGTTTTCATGCAAAATACTTGAAGTACCACATTAAATATACCTTACACAATGTTGAAAGAGCATTTGGGGTATTATGTACAGACTGAGTCTACTTCATAAATAATGATCGCCACGTCACCGCGACAATGCAAAGGAGTTTCACCAGACTGAACCCTGGCATGATGGTATCATCAGGAGAGAGAGCGGTAACTATGTGGTTAACATGTAGCACTGTGAGAGAATACGAAGGTGAAACTTGACGGCTATAGACGGACACTCATTTTGTCACAAGTAGCCATTGATAAGGTGAAAAATTTCGTACTTTCCACAGAATGCTCGATTCCCAATAGTTTATGTGCCAGTGCATAGACCTCATTTCGATTAACAGAGAGGTACAGGCACTGAATGAACTATGAACACTGTAATGCACAGTTACCGTGTGACCCTCTACTCAACGTTACATTGTCCATAATCCTGTCAGCAACCACAATACCTGCATTCTGAAACAGTTAGTCATTCCCCACCAGCTTCTGAATTCCAGAGAGAACATAGGTTGCTCTCTCAGTGACGGAAGATGCATTTGAGACTCGTTAAAAAAAGGCTTCATTCCCACTGCCAGAAAAGCATGCTAGCATAACACGGATGCACGACGAATAATGAAGCCACAAGGAATACCATGGAACAGTCTATCTGTGCAGTTCCTGCTCCATTTGTTAGTTATGCTGAATCATCTCTGACACTTTCCTGTTCCTGTGTTAGTGACTTGAGAAGCTGAATGGCCTCTTCCTGTTCCTTTGTAATCGACTTCAGGTGTGAAATGGTCACTTTCTGATCCCGTGTAACTGATGTGTGGGAGTGAGCAGACTCGTTGTCTTCCTGTGTAATGGCAGGAGGGACTGAATGTGCTGTCCCTCTTCTTGTCCTGTAGTTTTGATGGGCCGAATGACTTTCCCATATTCCTGTGAAGCCAGGTTGAGGTACTGAGTGAGCTTCTCCGTTTACTGTGGAAATGTGCAGCGCTGTTTCATGAATGTTATCGACAGTTTAACAGCACAGGCTTGAACGTTGTCACAGTCCTGTTGCGCATGGATATAGACTCATCAGGAGGTCAAGGATGACGAAGCTTTCTGAATATCGTGTAACAGACTGTAAATATCCCCACTTCTGATCGATGTGGTCTCAATGGGATGAATGACCTGCTTCCTCACAGCAGAGATTCCTTACTGACAAACTGGGGATGCCTGGGCTGAGGTAGCTACCTTGAGGATTTCCTGCAGAGATGTCCCACGGCTGAGATGATTGATGCCCACCGATGATAAACATGTTCCATTGTGCTGTGGATGACTTCAAACACTGGAGAGTTTGCAAGGAATTCTGATGAATTGCAATTTTGCTCAGGCTCCTTGATGTTAAATATTGCCTTGATGTCAGGGCCAGTCACTCTTTGCTAAGTCCTTATATTCACCTCTATTGCTCATAACAATAGGTCATCGTGTAGGAGCAGGCAGTGATTTCTTCAAACGAGGGTAGTGAATGTCAGGAATAGTCTCTTCCACAGAGTCAGGGGAGCTATAACAGTAAGTGGCATCAAACTGCACTTGTCTAGCAAGTTGGAGGGTTTGAATGGACTATCCAAAAAGGAGCAGGGTTATATCGTTAGACATTATTAACCTTCTCCACCAGGCACTACGATTGTGGCTGATCAGACTGTGGTCTCAGCCCCACTTTCCTGTCTGTATCCCATCATCTGTGACTCACTTCTCTGTCAAATATTTAACTCACTCAGTTTTGGATAAATGTGAACAAAGAGGCACCACCTCTTCACCTTTGGAGTAGAGAATTCCCACTAAAATGGTCATTTTAGAATTTCTCCTCATCTCCCTTACAGTGTCATGCAGCACGGAGACCTGTTCACATAACTCAGACATCCCAATCTGATCGAGGCCTATTTGCCAGCATTAGGCCCATATTCCTCTAAATCCTTCCTATTAATATGTATATCCAGATGCCTTTTAAATGTTGCAACTGTACCAGCCTCCATCACTTTCTCTGAGAACTCATTCCATACACACTACACAACCTGCATGAAAACATTGACCCTTTACTATCCTTCTCCTCTCATCTTAAGCCTTTGTCCTATAGCTTTGGACTCCCCTAATGTGGGAAAAAAGACCTTGGCTATTCAGATTATCCATGTTCCTCATGATTTTATAAACCTCAATAATGTCACGCCTCAGACTCCAATGCTCCAGAGTAAATAAGCCCCCGTCTGTCTAGCCTCTCCCTGTAGCCTAATCCCTCCATGCCCGGAAATATCCTTGTAAATCTATTCTGCACCCTCTGAAGTTTAACAATATCCTACCTGTAACAGAGCGAAATTAATTAAAGACAGTATTCTAAATCTGGCCTCACCAACATTCTGCCCAGCCGCAACACGATCTTCCTACTCGCATAGTCAATGCACTGATCAATAAAGGCAAGCATAACAAACTCCTCCTTCACCACCCTGTCTACCTGTGACTGCACTTTCAAGGATCTATGATCCTGCACCCTTTTGTTAAACAACGCTCCCCAGGACCTCACCATTAATTGCATATGTCCTGCCCCATTTCACCTTTCCAAAATGCAATACTTCACATTAATCTAAATTTAATTCAATTTGTCACTCCTTGACCCATTGACCCATCTGATCAAGGTCTCATTGTACTCTGAGGTAAAACTTGCTGGCCTCTGCACTTCCAATTTTAATGTCATGTGTAAACATAATAAACAAGCAAATATTCACATTCAAATCATTTATATAAATAATGACAAGCAGTGGATTCAGCACGGCTCCTTGTGGCACATCACTGGTCATAGGCCTCAAGTCTGAAAAGCAGTCGTTTACCATCTTCTGTCTCCTACCTTCACTCTAATTATGTCGTCAATTGGCTACCCTATCTTGGATCTATTTATGACTTAACCTTACTAACTTGTCTGCCATGTGGAATCCTGTCGAATGCCTTGCTGAATCTTTCTGGACAGCATCTACCACACTGCCATCACCAATCTTCTTTGTCACCTCTTCAGAAAATGCAGTCAACTTTGTTAGAAATGATTTCCCATGCACAAAGCCATGTTGACTATCCTTCATCAGTTGTTGCATTTTCAAATACATGTAAATCCTGCCTCTCTCAATGCTCTCCAACAACATGTCCACCAATTACTTCAGGATAACTGATCTATAGTTCAGGGCATTATTCCCTTTGCTCGCCCCACGCTTCTGCTGCTCATTGCAGATGTTAATGTAACCAGGTTGGTGATATGATCAATAATATAGGTCTCAGACGGGGTGAGAATTAGAAACACGTCAGGCAGGATTCTTTAATCTGCTAAAATTAACAAGTTTATGACCGAAACAAAGTTACTCAAACTAGGATGGAAAGATGAATGACAAAGAGTTTGACTATTGCAAATCTGTGCGCCGATGTTTCCCTCTCTAACAATACTGACACATGCACGCGTTTGATGACAAAATGAAAGATATAATATCTGCAGAACGTTAACTTGAAAGAACTGTGCCCAAATATTACTTGAACTCATGACGAAAGGAAACATGAGTGATAGTTCCAAATATCATTCAGCTTATGAAGCTATTCTGCTCTTACAAACTACTGGTAATGGGATCACTTCCTGGAACAGGTGGATTTAGTTGGATTGCCTTTACTTCAGGCAGTGGGGCGATTCTGTCAATCCTCGACAGGAATCCTCCATGAGTGGTAAAGACGACTGAGGAGTTTTCAGCTCACACACATTACTTGGAAGAGGAACACAGAGAGAGAGTGAGCAACAGGCTGTTCCTTCTCAGGAAAGATGCATTTTCTCCCTCTCTGAGTTGAATCACACAATAACGTTATCCGGCCCCAAACTGGACCAAATGATGTCTGTTTGAACAGTGTCTGAACTGTACGACTCCAGCACATTCCCTGCTCCATATCACTGTTGCTGTTGGACACCCAGCCATTTCTTTTGGAACAAATTGCGCCACCAGTTTCGAAGATGTGTTAATATGTTCACGTATACTTTTATAATACAACTAGTAATATCTTCACAATATCTGCATTTCAATGAATGCATCTTATTCTTAAATTAACTTCTCAGACTTATTCTCCCATTGAAGATAACTTATTAATCAGGTATTCACCACCTCAAAACCTTATATGATTAATAAGAAAATTTCTCATTCTCAAGACTAAACTTTTAATCATTCATAACATAATGCCTTCATCGCAAGAACGCGTAAAGAGAAACACCTTTGAAACATTTCAAGAGCAATTTGTTTTTCACTTCAGTGGAATTTCAACCATGAACAGTACGTCAGATGTGGTCTCAGCAACGGCCTGTACAGATACAGTAAAACATCCTTAAGATCAGCCCCCAATACTCTTTGCAAAAAGAAATATCATTTCATTTAATTTTCAAATCATGTGCTGCCTGTACAGACTAACTTCATGTGATTTATGTACCAGGACACACGAATCCCTTTGTATCACGGAGTTCTGCATTCTGCCTCCAGTTATATAATCTACGGTTGTTTTATGCTTCCTCCCAAGCATAAACCTCCCATCACCCACATTGTACTGCATTTTGTTTGGCGAAGATTTACTCACTGCCCTCCCCTTTCTGTATCCCATTGCAGACGTTCTGCCTCTACTTGAAATCTTGTTGAATGACTATCCTGGTGTATGAGCAAACTGAGTTCCAATTTTTCAGCCCCTTCTTCCAAATCATTAAACTAGATTATAAACTGTTGATGACCTCATACTGATTCCTGAAGAATTCCACTAATTATAGCTTTCCAACCTGAAAATAAGTAATTATCTCGACTCTGTCTTTCCTGGTAGCGGACCAGGACTTCCCTGTTCCTGTTTAACATCCTAGAAATGTTGCGTGGCCTCCTGCTATACTGTGGAGCTGATTGTTGATTTGCATCTAATCTCAGCGATCCTCCATTCGGGCCATTTGTTGTCAGATGATCAAGTGGAGTTCGTACTGTCAATTATCCTGATCCCTGAGAGTTTAAAAGATGAGCACAGAATATAGACTAACATTTGGGGGGATCGCTATCTTTCTGATGAAACGATACAATATCAGTCATGTGCTCAATTTTGACCTCAAGACCCTGAGGAGGGGGGAGTGTTCTCTTTGCCTGATAAACATGTGTCCCCTTAACAACACAACCAATAATATCCATCATTAATTTCATTTTGGCTGTTGTGTTGAAAAATTGATGCAGACACTACACATTAAAATGAGCGATTGTCTTTGAGAGGTGACCTTTATAAAATCATGAGGGGCATGGATAGGATAAATAGGCATGATATTTTCCCTGGGATAAGTGAGTCCCGAACTAGAGGGCATAAGTTTAGGGTGAGTGGAGAAAGATATAAAAGTGACCTAACAGGCAGCTTTTTCATGCAGAGGGTGTACGTGTATGGAATGAGCTGCCAGAGGAAGTGGTGGAGGCTGGTATAATTGCAACATTTAAAATGCATCTGTATGTGTATATGAATAGTAGAGGGTTTGGAGAGATATGGCAGGTGGGACTAGATTGAGTTGAGATATGCGGTCAGCATGAGTGAGTTGGACCAAAAGGTCTGTTTCCGTGCTGCACATTTCTAGGACTCTATGACTCGATGCCCAGTCTTTACTGATCCCTGGGGATGAGAATACCACAGACAGCACAACCGTAAGAAGATAGGGCATCCTTATCTCAATCATAAATGTGTAAACCTCTAATTTTAAAAGTTTACGAACCTCACAGCAAGTCAGCTTCCCATTTTAAAAATGAGGGCACAACCAATAGGAAAGACATAGACCATTCAGCCCCTCAAACCTATCCCACATTTCCATTGCTTCTGTTCAGTAAAGTATTTATCAATCTCAGCCGCCACGGTTCTCTTGGTTAGCCATTTCAGACCGTGTAAACCATAGAGCGTATGGAATTGGTGCAGAACTGGACTGTTTGATCCATGAAGTCTGATCTGCTGTTCAATCATGGCTGACTTGTTTCTCAACAAAATTCTCCTGCCTTCTCACTGTAACCTTAATCCCCTTATGAATCAAAATGTATCAATCGCTGTCTTAAAGACAGACTCTGTCTGTGTCTCTATGTCAGTGTCTCTATGTCTGTATGCGTATGTGTGTTTCAGCTTATTGTCAGGAGGCAGAGGGTGGTGGAGGAAGGTTGTCTTTTGGACTGGAGGCTTGTGACCAGTGGCGTTCCGCAGGGATTGGTGCTGGATCATTATATCAGTGACTTAGATGAGAATTATGCAATGTATAGTGAGCAAGTTTACAGATGACACCAAGTTTAGTTATATAGTGGAAGGTGAAGAAGGTTACATAAGATGACAAAGAGATAATTTTTAATTGGATCAATGAATCATAGCAATGTACAACATAGAAACGGATACTTTGGTCAAACTCATTCTTGCCAACCAGATTAACTTAGTTAAATAAATTAACTTAGTTTTATATTCCAGCATTTGTACCATATCCCTCTAAACCATTCCAATTCATGAACCCATCCAGATGCGTTTTAAATGTTGTAATTTGTACCACCCTTCACCAATTCGTCTGGCAGCTCGTTGCATACACACACTTTCTCTGTATGAAAATGGTCCCCTTCGGTCCTCTTTATATCTTCTGGATCAGTGGTGCTGGAAGAGCACAGCAATTCAGGCAGCATCCGAGGACAGGCAAAATCGACGTTTCGGGCAAAAGCCCTTCATCATTCCTGATGAAGGGCTTTTGCCCGAAACGTCGATTTTGCCTGTCCTCGGATGCTGCCTGAATTGCTGTGCTCTTCCAGCACCACTGATCCAGAATCTGGTTTCCAGCATCTGCAGTCATTGTTTTTACCTCTTTATATCTTGTCCATCTCACCATAATTCTATGTCCACTAGTTTTGGGATTCCATACTCTGGGATAAAGACCCTGACTAATCACACTATCCATGGTCTTCTTCATTTTATAAATGTCGAGAAGGTACAAATGTGACTCCAATTAATACGAAGATCTGTGTTTTCGGTAAACCTGGGCCTCAATTCTGAAATTCAATACTGATTCCTCTTCCTTCTTCATCACATCACAATTCTAAAATCATTTTAACAACTTGTTCAGCCACATTATGAAACACCCCGCGGAAATTTAAGCTAGACTTTTGGGCTCAGAGGTATGGGCACTACCACCACGTGGCAACAATCCCAAAAGCTGCAACATTATTCTCCTGTGTGTTTGTTCATCAGACTGTTTTGAAATGCTGTGATCTACCTCCGTGACAGGCAGGACTTGAATCCAGACCTTCTGGTCCAGAGTGAGAGACACTACCACGCATTTCAGGTGTTGGAATCTAACCCAGAGCTCTGGCTCAGAGGCATGTGCCTTACCCACGACTAAAGACTTAAACCATACCCAGAATTTGGGTCACATTTTAAATGTCAGCTTTCAGCTTTGTGTGGATTCATTAAAATTTGGTTAACTTTACTGAATTACACAGTTGAAAGAGGCACATTGTTAAACTGATGAAAGGTACTCAACTCAACTATAGAATGTTCAGTTTATGTGTTTTGCCTTCGAGTCAAACGATGAAGATCTTTAATTGATTGGCTATGATTTCCACCTTAAGTGGCTATTATCTGATATCTGCAATATGAGGGAAAGACATCCTGCAGACACACTCTGCACGAGAAAGGAGCTGGAATACAGAGTTATTACTGAACACCAGAGATGAAGAAAGAGCATACTATCTCGATCAAAAACACCAATCACTCTTTCCCGCCTCTAAAGTGTATCTGCCCTCTTCTGAAAACCACGAAATGATCCAAGGCAGCTGATTACTGTCCAGCCTTTCTTCCCCAGTACTATCACTCACTGGGCTGAGGAGTGGCAGATGGAGTTAATTTCAATAAATACAATGTATCGCAATTTGGTGAAACAAACAAGGAGAGGACATACACAATTCAATGTCGAGCCATTGGTAGCGTTGTAGAACAGAGAGATCTAGGGGTTCTGATACATTTATTTGAAGTTTGCATCATGTGTAGGGAGGGTGGGTATGAAGGCGGTTGGCTTACTGGCCTTTATTGCTCAGACCTTTGAGAACAGGAGCTGAAACATTATCTTCAGGCTGTGCTGGGCATTCGTGAGGTCTCTCCTGGAGTACTGTGTAGTACTGGTCACCTAGTTACAATGAGGATATTATTAAACTAGAGAGGGTTCAGAAAAGATTTACCAGGCTGTTGCTGGGAATGGAGTGTTTAAGTTATAAGGACAGGCTCGATGGACTGGGACCTGTTCCATTGCAGAGTAGAAGTTTGAGATCTTATCAACCTCATAGAGCTTGAAAGAACAATGACGGGTATAGATAATGTTGAATGGCACGTGTCATTTTATTAGGCTGGTGGATTTAAAGATAAGGGGGTAATTATAAGATGACAGGAGAAAGTTTTCCAGAAGATGTAGTTTCATAGAGTTGTCCAGCATGGAAACAAACCCTTCTATTCAACTCGACCCTGCCAAATAGACGTCCTATATTAAAGTATTTCCATTTGCCAGCATTCCCCTAAACACGTCCTATTCATATGTCCATCCTGGCGCCTTTTAAATGTTGTAATTGTTTCGGCCTCCGCAATTTCCTCGGGAATTTAAAGCGCCCTCTCTTTGGAAACGTTGCCCCTTAGATCCCTTTTAAGTCTTTCCCCTCTGACATTCAACCTAAGTCCACGAACTTTGGAAAGTGCTACCCTAGGGAGAAGACCTTGGCTATTGACACTATCCCTTTCATTTGTGAGTATATAAGCCTCTATGGTTAACTCTCAACCGCTGATGCTCCAGGGAAAATTGCCCCGGCATATTCAGCCCCTCCATAAATCTCAAA
Source organism: Chiloscyllium plagiosum (assembly GCF_037043375.1). NCBI lineage: Eukaryota > Metazoa > Chordata > Chondrichthyes > Orectolobiformes > Hemiscylliidae > Chiloscyllium > Chiloscyllium plagiosum. The sequence goes on along the minus strand of NW_028270151.1, from coordinate 102,751,105 downwards.
ACATCCAAACCTGGCAATATATTTGCAAATCTTTTCCGAATCCTTTCTGCCTTCACAAATCCTTCTTCGAAAAGCGAGACCGTGATTGCACGAAGTATTCAATAATAGCCTATCTAATGTCCTGCGCAGCCGCAATATGACATTCCAACACCTACATTCAATGCACTGTTCAACAAAGAGAAGCATATCAAACACCAACTTCACTATCCTATACACCTGCGACTCGACTTTCAAAGTACTATGAACCTGCACTCCAAGGTCTCTTTGTTTAGCAACACTTCCCAGGGACTTAACATTTAATGTATAAGCCAAGCCTTAATTTTCCTTTCCAAAATGCAGCACTTCACATTTATGTAAATTAAACTCCATCTGCAACTCCTCAGCCTATTGATCCATCTGACCAAGATCCCGTTTTACTCTGAGACAATCATTTTCTTTGTCCACTGCACCTTCAATTTTGGTGTCAAATGTGAACTTGCTAACCATACTTCCTGTGCTAACATCCAAATCATTTATGTAAATGATCAACAGCAGTGGCACCAGCACCAATTTTTTTGGCACATCACTGGTCACGAGCCTCCAGTCTGAAAAGACCCTCCACCACGACCCTCTGTCTTCTACCTTTGAGCCATTTCTGTATCCAAATGGTTAGTCCTTCTTGTATTCCATGAGATCTAACCTTGCTAACCAATCTTTCATGTGTAACCTTGTCTAATGCCTTACTGAAGTCAATATAGCTTACGTCTATTGCTCTGCCCTCATCAATGCTTTTTGTCACTTCTTCAAGAAAAAGTAATCCAGTTCGTGAGACGTGATCTCCCATGCACAAAGCCATGTTGACTTTCCTTTATCAGTCCTTGCCTTTCCAAATACATGTAAATCCTGTCGTTCGGATTCTTTCCAGCAACTTGCCCACCACCGATGTCAGGCTCACTGGTCTTTTGTTCCCTGGCTTTTCCTTGTCAGTTTGTTTAATAATGGCACCACGTTAGTCAGACTCATGTCTTCCAGCACGTCACCTGTGGCTATTGATGATAAGAACATCTCATCAAGATTTCAGCAATCACGTCGCGAGCTTCTGACAGAGTTCCTGTGTGGACCTGATCAGGATCTATGAAGTGCATTGTGATAACACATCATTTGGTTCGTGTGTGGCATTAACGTCCTCGGAAGTGATAGATGTGGGTAAAGTTGCAATGTTTAAAAGACGTTTTATGAAGTACAAGAATAAGAGAAAGTTTGGAAAAATATGGTCCAAGCACAGGAACGTGGGGCTAGTTTAGTTTGAGATCATCGTTAGAATTGACTGTATGGGCTGTATGTCTGTTTTCAAACCCTAGTATAAACCCTATATGTTTGTATGTCCAAGTATGTTTCTGCATATTTCTCCCTGCGCTTGTCGATTTGCGTGTGTCTATATTTGTATCTATGTATACCTATCTCTCTACGTGTTCTGCATTAGTGTGTGTATGTATGTTTGCATCTCCATCTCTGCAACTTTGCGCAATGGGAAATGTTTTGTTTTGGGGTGGATTATTGAATGGGGTTCAAAGTCTCCCTTCCTCCCTCCCCCTCCACCTCTGTCTCTCCCTCTTTTGCTGAAAGAGATACAATGTCATGCTCTGCTGTTGTGCTTTAGGACTTTTCAATCTTTTCTTACATGTAAGATTATTTGTAAGGGTAAGTCACTAAACATTGCATTTTACAGGATGTGTGCATGCATGTGTGTCTATGTGTTTGTATGTCTGTGCGTGCTTGCATGTCTTTGTGTGTCTCTGAGTGTCTGTGTGTGCCTGTGTGTGTTAGTATATGTCGTTGTTCTGTTTGCGTGTGTGCCTGTGTGTTTGTGTACATCTGCGTGTGTAGGTCTGTGTATCGATGGTTGTGGGTATCTGTCTGTTTGCGTGTGCGCGAGTCTGTGTGCGTGTGTGTGCCTGTGTGTTGGTTTGTGTGGGTGTGCTTTCTGTGTGGTGTATGTCAATGCGTGTGTGCTTCTGTCTGTGTGCCTGTGTGTGTACATCTGTCTGTGTGGGTATCTATATGCCTGCATGTGTGTGTGTGTGTATGTATGTCTCTGTCTGTGTGTATGTATGCGTGTGTGTGTGTTTTTGTGTGTGTCTGCGTCTGTGTTAGTGTGTGTCTGTTTGAGTGTATATATCTGTGTGTGTCAGTGTTAGCGTATGTGTGCATGTATGGGGAGTGTGGATGTGTATGTGACTGTTTGAGTGTGTTTGTTTGTGTATACGTGTGTGTGTCGGCGTGTGCCTGTATGTGAGCCGATGTATGCGTGTTGGGGGGGGGGGGAGTGTCGATGTCTTCGTGGGTGATAAGTGTGGCTGTCTGTACGTTTGTGCGTGTATAGGTATGTGTGTGCGTCGGTCTGTCTGTCTGCGTCTGTGTCTGTGTGTTTGTTTCTGTGTCTGTGTGCGTGCGTGTGCTGTGTTGAAAAAGTGTGATGCTGAAAAATCACAACCGTTCAATCAGCATCCAAGGAGCAGGAGAATCGAAGTATCGAGCATTATCCCTTCATTAGGAATGAGGCTTGTGGGCCAAGGGGGCTGAGGGATAAATGGGATTGGATGGTGCTGGGGAGAAGGTAGCTGGGAAGGCGATTGTGAAATGAAAGTGACGGGGAGGAAGGTGATTGGTTAGAGCGGAAGGTGGAATGGATAGGTGGGAAGGAAGATGTACAGGTTGTACAGTTTAAGGTGGAGGTGCCGAGTTGAAGGTTTGGATCTGGAATAAGGTGGGGGTGGGAGGGGAAATGACGAAACTGGTGAAAGCTGTGGCTGTGTATGTTGGGTGTGTGTTTTTGTGTATGTGTGTGCCTGTGTGTATGTGTGTGTGTGTGTATCGATTGGCGTGTGTACGTCTCTGTGTGTCTGTTTGTGCGTCTGTGTGTCTCTCTCAGGTATGTGTGTGTGTGTGTGTATGCGTGTCTGTGTTGAAAGAGTGTAGTGTTGAAAAAGAACAACCGTTCAGGCAGCATCCAAGGGACACTGAACGTATTTGCAGACGAGGTGGATTGGCTTTTGACATATCAGCGAGTTGAGGGATGCAAGGGATTAGTAGGAAAGTTGGGTTGAGCTCTGGAGTCGATCAGCTATGCTCTTATTGAATGACAGGGCAGGCTTGAGGGGCCGAATGGCCTACTACTGTGCCCATTTCGTACGTTCTCATGTTATGCTTTTGGATAGTGACTGGTTAATTTCCTGGAAGTCGCGTTGTACAATGTTACATTCAAGGAGGGCAGAGGATTTGTTTGAGTTAACCCTGGGTGGGGTATGGGAGCTGAATTCCCAGCGAATCTGGCAGAGTGGTTAGCACTGCTGCCTCACAGCCCCAGAGGCCCGGGTTCAACTCCGGCCTCAGGCGACTCTCTGTGTGGAGTTTGCACATTCTCCCCGTGTCTGTGTGGGTTTCCTCCGGGTGCTCCGCTTTTCTCCCACAATCCAAAAATGTGCAGGTTAGGTGAATTGGCCATGCTAAATTGCCCGTAGTGTTAGGTGAAGGGGTAAACGTAGGAGTATGGGTCTGGGTGGTATACGCTTCGGCGGGTCGGTGTGGACTTGTTGGGCCGAAGGGCCTGTTTCCACACTGTACGTAATCTAATCTAATCTATAACATGACACATATCTGAAGCAGAAGTTACAGAGAGGGGAAACCTGGAAAAAGGGATTGGGGTGAGGGCGTAGAGTCACTTCCTGACCCAGCCAGGACTTTCCAAGTACATTTCAGAAACTACACATAACCATCGGAGTGGCCTCGACCTACTCCTGTGTCGCAGGTCCGAAGGGCTGAATGGAACATCAGAACATAGGGCTGAGGGACACGAGCGTGGGTATGTCTCTGTATATCTGTTTGTGAGTCTGTGAGTCTCTCTGCATCTGGGTGTGTCTGTGTGTGTTTGTGCAATTGTGTCCGTGTGGGTGTGAGGTTTCTGTGAGTATATGTGTGTTTCTTTGTGCAGCTGTATGTGTGTCTGCGTGTGTCTTTTTCGGTTAGTGTGTGTGCATCTGTGTATGTATCTGTGTTGGACTGCGTGTGTGTGTTTGTCTGTGTCTGTGTCTGAATCTATGTGTGCGTGTGTCTGCGTCTGTGTGTGCCTATTTCTGTGTGTGTGTGTGTGTGTGTGCGTGTCTGTGAGTGTGTGTCTGTGTCTGTGTGCGTGTGTGTGTGTGTCTGTGTCTATGGAAGTGTATGTGTGTTTGTGTGTGCCTATCTGTGTTGGACTGTGTGTGTGTGTTTGTCTGTGTCTGTGTCTGACTCTATGTGTGCGTGTCTGCGTCTGTGTGTGCCTATTTCTGTGTGTGTGTGTGTGTGCGTGTGTGTGTCAGTGTGTGTCTGTGAGTGTGTGTGTGTGTGTGTGTGTGTGTGTCTGTGTCTATGGAAGTGTATGTGTCTTTGTGTGTGTCTGTGTGCCTGTGTGTCTGTCTGTGTTTGGATGGTGCTGTGAGATGCTACCCTCCCTCTGTCCCTCCCAAACGGAATCCCTGATGATTTTCACTCTCCACTTCCACCTGTACAGTGGTGTGGGGAGGCCAGCCAGGACTGACAGCAACAGAAAGCTCAGCAGGTCTGGCAGCATATATGGACAGAAATGAACGGACCCTTCCTCAGATCTCCTGTCAGGGGGATATTACATCCCTTTAGGCACCATAGACATTGCAGACTCACCTAATACTGATACACACAGATATAAACACACTAATTCAGAGACATGGAGGCACTCACTAATACACAGAAACAAGTAAAGACATGGAGTGTCTGTCAGTATTTCTCTCTCTTCAACAGTGACCTTGTCAATATTTCACTTACTCTGTCTGGTGTGCGTCAGTATTTAAGTCTGTCCTCAGGGAGTATGTTAGTGTTGCATTTACTCACAATAGTGAGTGAGTCAGTATTTCTGTGTGGAGTGTGACTGTAGGGCAATTTCAATGTCTGCAGATACCAAACCTGGACGAATTATAAAATGTGTGGAGGACAGTGTGGAACACCAGCAGGACAGTGACACATTGGTGTAGTTTACAGGTTTATGGCAGATCAGGATCAATTCAGAGCAGTGTGCGGTGATGCACCTTGGTAGGAATAACTTTGAAAGTCCATTTAAAGCATTATTTACCATTATAAAGCGGGTGTAGGAGCAGAGGGCACTGGGTGTATATGAGCACAGATTATTGAAGAAGTCAGGACAAGTGGGGAGAGCAGAAAATATCACTGATTAGTTTCAGTATCTGAGCCGTTTACAGGGGGAGGTGTAGGAGGGATCCTCCGTGCTCCCTTCCTGGGAGGTGGTGGAGACGATGTGTTGTGAGCCCACTGTCCTGACCATTTAGACCGTGGCGATTCCATTTGTACCAGCTCGACACAAAAGGGAGATGGCATCAGGACCACGACTTCTAAGTTGTGCCGGGGGGAAACGGAGCTGCCAGTGGGTTTAAAGTGAGAATTGCCCTTCACTGAACATTGCTCCTTACTCGGTTGGTGGGATGTAGATGTTTCAGAATCTCCACACGAGGCATCCTGGTCCTCTCCGGCTCCTACCAGAGTCCTCCCCACATGGCGTGTGGGGGTGACGGAACGGATATCAGACACTCCACCACCCGGCTTTGCCCTTTCTGTCCTATTGCAGGCTGTTTCTCCTGGAGTGGGAGAAAGTGGGGGGGGGGGGGGAGGGAGGGTGGGGGTGGGTGGACCTTTTATTAGTGCTGGTGTAGAAGGGGCACAAAGTGAGGTATCCGGAGGGAGTCAGTGCATAATGTTGTATCTTTGCCGTGTTATTGGTGTGGGGAGTGAAGTGGAGGGAGAGAGTGAGAGAAAGGGAGACTGCATGCAGTAGTGAGAGTGGTGGAGCATGAGCCTTGTTCGGGGATCGTTGCTATAACAGATATACAGTGAGTGTGAGGGAGCAGAGATAACACAGTGACCCTTATCCCGACAGAACGAGGAAGGTTTTTGATGCTTGTACTGTATTGCTGGACACTTCGTCAGACCGCAGATACTGCACTGAGCTGAGTGGTGAGCTCAAACCATGCTCGGTGGTTCTGGTAGTGTGGCCCACTCTGGGAAGAGAATGGTCCTCCTCTGTACCAGCCCAATCACCAAGACTTCTGTGTCCCTGTTGACAAACCGTGGTGTATTTGCCCGTTATCTGCCATGCTTGGGGTAAACTGCCATGTTTTGGGTAAACAGAGAAAGCTTAACCGTGTCCCCATTGGTGTTTTGAAGATGGCAGAAGTGTCAGGGATCACGGAATATTTAGGGTCATGCGAGCATTGGTGAGTACCTCCAACCATGAAGGAAATTGAGCTGGCATTGAATGAGAGGGACGCCATGGGGTGGGGTAGATAGTTAATGAGCTGAGTTCGATGAGATAGCACCAGAAAAGTAGCTCAGTCTCACACAGGCAATCCTTCTGTCATACTCAGTGAAACTGTCACTGTGACAAATTGTTGTTAGATTCAGCCCAATGTGTCGAAGACTCTGCTGACCCTACTCACAGTTACAAAGCTGCAGAACAAATTCTCATCCAATACTCTTCATCATCTGAACTCACACCAATATCCCGTTCACCCATCATTTCTGGAAACAATAGCTCATGTTGCAGGATACTGTTGAAAAGTCTTCATTTCAGCATTCTGAATTCTGTGAACACATCCTTCCATGACATTTTGTCTCAAACTCGCTCTCTCTGTCTATTCCCCAAGCCCCTCCAATTTGTTGATACTTAAATTGATTCCCCCGCCATCTCTCCCTGTCAGTGATTTTCACACCGACAGAACGTCTGTGTCATGGCACAGTGGAGATATGGAGCTGTAAATGGAAAGGAGCTGCACATCCAGTCACTTCCAGCATGGGCTGCAAGTTTCCCCATGCTGTAACACAATGTTACTGAACAATGCACTGGGATGATGGACACAGTTCCACACCCTGGTCGCATATCTCATCTGGGTTTATGGATCAATGCACTATTGTGGTCTGCATACCTTTCCACTCTGGGTAGATTGTCATTGTATTGCACAGTACACCAGTCCGGTTTGCACAGTGCCCCCTGCTGAACACATATCTCATCTGGGTTTATAGATCAATGCACTACTATAGTGTTCACAATGTTCCACTCTGGACTGATTGCAAGGTGGTGTTCAGCAGTACACTAGCCTTGTCTGAGCAGTGCTCCTTGCCAAACAGATATCTCTTCTGGGTTTATGGTGTCTGGTCTGGTTCGGTGAGGTGGATTGAGAATATACCTTTATTTTTGTTCGCAATCATGTGATTGGACCATCCAAATTCTGACTCCTCAGGCCAGTCCCATTCTTCAGTCTACCTCCATCGTTCGCCAACATGTAGTCGATGAGTAATTGTCCAGTTTTAATGTGAACAACTGTTCTCTCTATTTCTCTGGCATTTGGCCTTGCTCACTCTGGAGCATCGGGATTCACTGTGATAAACCTCAGTAAGTTCACTCCTCAGAAACAACGCCACAGTGAACATAGCCCCTGCCCATTCATACTCTCCGTGTAGCTCAACATCACTCACCGCCACCACCCTACCTGACACTGTCAATATACTTGGAAATCTTTTCTGCACGGTTTCAAGTTTAACAACATCTTGCCTACAGCAGTGAGAAGAGAATTCAAAGAGTTTGCAGAAGTGGCTGAACCTAGTGTGTAGGCGAAAGTGAGTATTGCAGATGCGGGAGATTAGAGTCGGGAGTGTGGTGCTAGAAAAGCACAGCAGGTCAGGCAGCACCCGACGAGCAGGAAAACCGATGTTTCGGGCAAAAACCCGATTCTTGATTAACGACTTTTGCCCAAAAGGTCGAAATTTCCTGCTCCTCGATGCTGCCTGACCCGTTGTGCTTTTCGAGCACCACATTCTGAATACAGTGTATATCCCACATGCCTCCTTCTTCAAAGACAGTAATTCCCCCTCCCACGTGGTCGAATATGCCATTCAGAGCATCTCATCCTCTTCCCGTACCTCTGCCTTCAAATTTTGGCACTCCAAACTCAATACAGAAATAACACTCTATTCCTCACCTTCCATCCCACCAAACCTCCAGATACAATGCATTATCCTCTCCCATTTGATCCACCTACAAACAGATCCCACCACCAGGGATATATTTCCCACCCCACCCCGATCTGCGTTCCATAAAGAACATTGCCGGCGTGACTCCCTTCTCAGGTCCATACCACCCACCAATCCCCCCTCCACTCCTGGCCCCTTCCCCTGCAACCGCAAGGATTGGAAAACCTGCACCCTCACCTCCCTCGCACCTCACCGTCACCTTGTCCCTCACCTCGCCCTCACCTCGCCCTCACCTCTCCCTCACCCTCACTCCCCCTCACCTCTGCCTGAGATCCCGAAGGATCCTTCCACATCCTTCGGAGTTTTATCTGCACTTCCACACACATCACCTACCGTATCCGCTGCTCCTGATGTATCATTTGCATTGGGGAGACAGGAAGCCAATGTGCGGAACATTTCAGAGAATATCTCCGGGACACCCGCACCAACCAACCCCACCACCCCGTGGCTGAAAACTTTAACTCCCCCTCCCACTCCACCATGGACATACAGGTCCTGGGCCTCCTCCACCGCCAAACCTTAACCACCCGACTCTTGGAGGAAGAAAGACTCATCTTCTGCCTTGGGACCTTGGAACCATATGGGATCAATGTGGATTTCACCAGTTTTGTCATTTACCTTCCCTCTAACTTATCCCAGTTCCAACCTTCCAACTCGGTACCGCCGTATGACCTGCCCGGCCTGTCCATCTTCCTTTCCATCTATCCTCTCCACCCTTCTCTCTGACATATCACCTCCAACCACAACTTCATATACGTATCACATCCTCAGCTATCTTACCCCAACCCCATCCACTTTCCATTTATCTCTCAGCACCCTTGGGCCACAAGCCTCATTCCCGATGAAGGGCTTACGCAAGAAATGTCAATGCTCCTCTGATGCTGCCTGACCTGCTATGCTTTTCCATCACCACATTCTCTACTCTGATCTTGAGTCAATGTATTCAGAAATTTCCCCACCGGACATTTCTTGCAGCTGGTCTATTATTTTATCCCTGTTCCTTTACAAACAGAGTAGGACATATGCAGCTCTGCAGTGCTCTGGCAAAACTCCCACATTCAAGGAAGAAGTAAAATAAGAGAAAGATTTATAGTCCGTCCATCAGTAACCCTCATCCGTTCCATCGAGATGGAGTAAATAATCAAATTTAATTATGAATGTTACGTCAGGAAGGGGTTAGCTGACACTGCTTGTTCGGTGACTGTGATGAATGTCAGTCACCATATATTTTAATCATTCCAGTGGGAAGTTCCCATCTCTTAATGATATATGGGCTTCATTCAATGTGTTATCACATCGTATGAGTGGAATGAGTAGAATGAGTATGAGTGGAATGAGTGGAATGAGTATGAGTGGAATGAGTGGAATGAGTAGAATGAGTATGAGTGGAAAAATCACCGACAGCACTAACAGGGACCAGCAGCTCCAGATGGAGAAGGGGAAGAGAGATCATAATCTGAGAACGTTAGACTTGAATGTTACAACAATGGATAAGAATCTGAGAACATTAAACTGGAATGTTCCAACAATGGATCAGAATCTGAGAATGTTAGACTGGAATGTTCCAACAATGGATCAGAATCTGAGAAGGTTGGACTGAAATGTTAGAACAATGGACAGGGGTTTATCCGATTATGTTTGGTTTCTTTCTACATTGGTTGTCATTGAATTTGCTGATCTATTATGCTCTTCTCATTATTCAATATTTTTATTATCCTCTCCTGTCTACCGTCGGTGTCCCTGGTAAGTATTACCATCCAGATATTTTTTGTAAACTAGTTATGACTGCATTACTGTTATTTCATGTAGTCATCACTCCTTGCCACTATTATCATTCATGTTGAGACCCTGAATCCACATATTCACTCTGTAGATCACGACTAACGGCACCAGTGAACTTGTTCAATTACTTTCTCCCCTCTTGATTGAGGCAGTGTTACTCATGGGTCTCTGTGTTGATCTACTCAGTTTCATATGTGAACTATTGTCTCACTGTCCTTGTTATATAAGTATTGGTGAGCTGGCCTCTTGAACCGCTGTAGTCCACTTGCTGTGGGTTGACCCATAATGCCGTTAGGGAGGGAATTACAGGATTCTGACCCAACGACTGTGAAAGAACAGCGGTATATTTCCAAACCATGGTGTTGAGTGGCTTGGAGGGGAACTTGCAGGTGGTGATTGAAACAGACGAATCACAAGTTTGGTGATCACTTTGGCCATGAGCTGATTCCTGACACCATGCCCTGACCATTATAAATTTTAACTACTTGCTGCTCCAGAATATCCTTCACTGGCTTAACCCATCTGCTGTTTGAACCTTGAGCTGTGAAATACAGATTTAATGATGACAACAATCTCCTGCTGATACTCTCGGGTTGAAACCTGCAGAAATAAATCTGATTCGATCTCACACCAAAATTCCGTCCATCTGATATTCCTCTGCACGCTGGGCTATATCACTATGGTGCCTGGCAATGTATTTATTTTACATTCTGAAGCAGTTTAACTCATCTGTCCATGAAACTTCCATAAGACCATAAGACCATAAGACATAGGAGCGGAAGTAAGGCCATTCGGCCCATCGACTCCACTCCGCCATTCAATCATGGCTGATGGGCATTTCAACTCCACTTATTCTCATTCTCCCCGTAGCCTTTAATTCCTTGTGACATCAAGAATTTTTCAATTTCTGCCTTGAAGATATTTAGCGGCCCAGCCTCCACTGCACTCTGTGGCAATGAATTCCACAGGCCCACCACTCTCTGGCTGAAGAAATGTCTCCACATTTCTGTTCTGAATTTACCCCCTCTAATTCTAAGGCTGTGTCCACGGGTCCTCGTCTCCTCGCCTAACGGAAACAATTTCCTAGCGTCCACCCTCTCCAAGCCATGTATTATTTTGTAAGTTTCTATTAGAGCTCCCCTTAATCTTCTAAACTCCAATGAATACAATCCCAGGATCCTCAGCCGTTCCTCATATGTTAGACCTACCATTCCAGAGATCATCTGTGTGAATCTCCGCTGGACACGCTCCAGTGCCTGTATGTCCTTCCTGAGGTGTGGGGACAAAAACTAGACACAGTACTCCAAATGGGGCCTAACCAGAGCTTTATAAAGTCTCAGTAGCACAACGGTGCTTTTATATTCCAACCCTCTTAAGATAATTGACAACATTGCATTCGCTTTCTTAATCACGGACTCAACCTGCATGTTTACCTTTAGAGAATCCTCAGCTAGCACTCCCAGAACCCTCTGTACTTTGGTTTCATGAATTTTCTCACCGTTTAGAAAGTAGTCCATGCTTCTATTCTTTTTTCCAAACTGTAAGACCTCGCATTTGCTCACATTGAATTTCATCAGCCATTTCCTGGACCTCTCCTCCAAACTGTCCAGATCCTTCTGCAGGCTCCCCACTTCCTCAGTACTACCTGCCTGTCCACCTAACTTCATATCATCGGCAAACTTCGCTAGAATGCCCCCAGTCCCTCGGTCACTCTGTGTCGATTATCCCAATTCTTGCCAGGGATTCATAATTAACCTGGTTTCCTTTAAGTGTATCTTCTCTCATGCAATAATTTTCACATGCAACCACCCCAACTCCGCACACACCCCTCCCCGCTACCCCCCTCCCCCCACCACCTCCACACACACACCATATACTGGTCCAATGGAGATTGAAATCTTCCCCTGCTCTGTGTATTTGGTGTGTGAATCGTTCCTATATGATTATAAAGGTTAGCAATACTCCTCATGCTGTGCAGATAATCCAGTTTACTGAGTAGTACCCCAACATGGCCTGCACAGCACTCCGTGTTAGTCTGTCATCTTCTTCCAGTTTATGTTGTTTGAAGTGTTCTGTGAAGCAAATTTAGAATTTGATGAAACAAACCATTTCAGCTCATCTGAAAATACCTTTATTCAATGTTCTCATTATTGTAACCTTGCTCTCTAATGAGTCAATCCTCCAGTTAATCCCAATTCCCAGTCTTTTTCTCATTATTTCCACAACACCTTCTCAGTTAATGAATTGTCTGTTTCTGTCTCTAATGTGAATCTTTCTGTCCCTCTGTATCTTTCCCTGGCCTTGGATTTTGCCTCCCTAGTGTATCGAGTGTGAGCATTGTGGAGCTCAGAAACAATGCAATGGTGTGTTTTGGGCGTTGTTCACTTCCCAGTGTGTTCCATGTGGTTCTCCATGTCGGGGGTGGGGGTGTGTATCGAACTGTTGTTCACTTGCCGGTGTGTCCTATGTTGTGCTCCATGTTGCAGAGGGGATTCATCAGCTTTCACTCAAGTCTTTGAAAGATGGTCTGTGCCTGTCCACTGAACGTCTGACGTCTGTGTTTGTCCCTCTGAGTTCATTGTGTGGTCAGCAACACGAGGAAGCCCCTTGAGTATTATTGTAAAGGACCAGATATCTAACATCTCTGACAACGCTGTCATTATAAAAAAGGCTATTGTCTCATTTCCTTTAAAGAGATATTTTAAAAGCCGAACCGCGTACTGCCAGCGGCTGAAGTAAATAACTTAGGAGGCTTTTAGGGTTTTTAAAAATACATATTGATAACAATGGCCAGCTCTCACTGACCAGGCATTCCATTTTTTCTGAGCTTGCAGTCGGAGGTAGGTTGGATACTTCAGTAAATGATCCCTCACTGCTATTCTCTCTGAAATCTGTCTTGTTTATATTTCCTCCTTTATTGGAAAACTGCGTGCAAGACTGATTGGCATGATGAGTTTATGGGATGTTAGTACATTTAAACAGTTAATTAGTAGATGGTCCTGTATCTATTATTCTGTTAAGGTTTCCAATAGTTAAGTTATTCTAAACTCCTCTTCTTTTGTACATATTTTCATTAGAGTGTTTAAATAAATTGTGTTTTGCTTAATGTTGAGTGGTTTGACCAACCGCATCACATCTGGAACACCCATTTCACATCTGCCTTTACTATAAAGTCATGGGGCGGCACGGTGGCTTAATGGTTAGCACTGCTGACTCAGGAAGTCAGGTTCAATTCCTGCTTACAACTGTGTGGAGTTTAAACATTCTCCCTGTGTCTGCATGGGTTTCCTTTGGGTGCTCTGGTTTCCTCCCACAAACCAAGGATGTGCAAGTCAGTTGAATTGGCCATGCCAAATGACCATAATGTTAGGTGCATTAGTCAGGGTTAACCAGGGGAGTGGGATTGGGTGATTTTGGCTTTGGTGTGGACTTGTTGCGCCATAGGGCCTGTTTCCATACTGTTGATAATCTAACCTAAGACAAGGTTGGCGTCCAGGCATTCTGCTCTGGTCCATAGCAAACTGGGGACACTTGCCCGGTTCGAAATCGATAATTCCAAATCGGGTTCAGGATTAGAATCCCTACAGAGTGGAAGCAGGCCATTTGGCCCAACAAGTTCACACCAACCCTCCGAAGAGTAAACTACCCAGATAAATTCCCCTCCCCTATTACTCCATACTTACCGCTGACTGGTGAAAATAACCTACACATCACTGTAATCTCTTTCCCATGATGCCTCTGAAAACTCTCTTGAAGTTGCTTCCTCCTGAATTGAAGAACCGAACATAAGATTCTGTCTTTGAATTTACCTTTTTGCCAAGGGATGTGTTTATGGGATGTCCCGGTCTTATTGCAGTTAATTAGTAGAAGGCACTGTATCTAATGGTAGCATAGGTGTTCCAGTAGAGAAGCTATCCCAAATTGTTCTTCCCTTTGATTTTGTCGTAACTGGAGCTTTTGAATGGATTGCATTTTGCTTAACGTTGAGTGGGGTGACCAGTTGCAACACATCTGGAACGCACAGTTAATATCTACATTGAATATAAGGAAAAGTTGGGGTCTACGCTGCTTGCTTAAAATATTTTGATGGGGTCTGGTCAGGTCCATAACACTTGTAGCTGAGGGGATTCTGATTGTCTCCTGCTATTGAAAAGTTAGTGGAGGTGCTGGGGAATATTTCTGGAGGTTGTGCTGTGAGCTGCCTCAGACATTCATGGAGACCTGAGGATTTGGTGACCCACCTCTGGATGGAGCATGTGGACTGTAGTTACAGCATCTGGGTCTGTCACATGAACACCAAATCGAGCAGAGGCTGCAGAGAGGGGAAGCTCTGAAATTACGGAGTGACTGTGTCTGGGGAAAGGGACCTGCTGGATCCACCACGAGTTTTCCAGGAACAGCTTGCCAAGCTCCACTTAACCCTGGAGCAGACTGTGAGGGGACCCTGACTGAACAAGGTGCTGGTCACAGAGCGGTGTCATCTCCTTCAACACGACCTGCAGTTTCACACCAGTGGGAGGACGTGCTGCCAGTGGCTGTTAGGGTCACTGTTTCATTCTGCTTCTATAATCCAGAACGTTCCAGACCGGAGTGGGTGAGATATGCCTCATCTCCCGGCGGCATGGTGGCACAGTGGTTAGCACTGCTGCCTCACAGCGCTAGAGACCAGCGTTCAACTCCCGCCTCAGGCGACTGTGTGGAGTTTGCACATTCTCCCCGTGTCTGCGTGGGTTTCCTCCGGGTGCTCCGGTTTCCTCCCACAGTCCAAAAATGTGCAGGTCAGTTGAATTGGCCATGCTAAATTGCCCGTAGAGTTACGTGAAGGGGTAAATGTAGGGGAAAGGGTCTGGGTGGTTTACGCTTCGGCGGGTCGGCGTGGACTTGTTGGGTCAAAGGACCTGTTTCCACACTGTAAGTAATCTAATCTCAACATCAATGTCACCATTTAGAGACAGGAGATATATGTTGTGGATGAAGGTGAATGTTTTCTCTCTCAGCAAAGAGCTGCCAGGTGTATCCATGTTTTCTCAGTCTAGCAGGACTTCCGATGATGTACATGGCTCTGTGGGATACCCATGTTAATGAGGAGAGCTGGAGGAACTGAAGGAGCTCTCAATCCATTAATGTTACAGTGTGCCCATGCACAGTACATCATGTTGGTGAATACTCATTGTCCTGGCAGCAACCACTGCATCTTCATTCAGAAGCAGTCAGCCATTGTATTTGGGTCTCCATTTGGAAGGAAAGCATAGGCTCTTGGCCCTTGATACACTGGTCAAAACAACGTCCCCACCGCCAACCAACCACATCAAATTATCCCCTGTGTACTGAGAGCAATAGGACCACTGGGAATGTCAGGGAGCAGGCCATCAGGGAGATGGAGCAACACTTCCCATGTCTGAATGGGTTAGAGTAAACCATCCAGAACACACTGTATCTCTATGGTGAGTAATCCCTCTCCATTTCAGTAACATACTGCCTTCCATTCTTCCTGAAAAAGCTGGCAGGTTATACATTCCGTTATACTCCACTTGGAAAGTATTAATCATTGACATTACCTGTCCATATCAATTCGCAGACTCTGCACATTCTCTTGATAATTTAATGTCTTGTTTACCTTAGTTTCATCACCAAACCTAGTAGCAGTACATCTGTTCTAACGTCCTGATCACTGATATCGATTGTAAACAGTTGAGCACCCAGCACTATTCTCTGCCTGCTTCCTGATAGATAACCAGTCCTCCCCCGTTCCTGTGGAGCACGGTCGAAGGGCTGAATGAGAAAGAGGAACAATCCATCCCCTCAAGCCTGTTCAGCCATTGAATATAATCATGGCTAATGTCATCGCCGGCTCAGTTCCATTTCCCTGACTGCTCTCCATATCCCTTCATTTACTCAATGTCCCAGCATCCCCTGCACACTGGGGCAGTGAGTTATACAGACTCACAAGCCTTTGAGAGAAGTAAGTTCTCCTCACCCCGTTTTAAATCTGCTCTGCCTAATCCTAAAACTATGATCTCTTTTTCTAGTTTGCGCCAGATGAGGAAATATCCACTCCACACCGACATTGTCAATCACCTTTAACATCCTCCAGGCCTCAATGAGGTCTGCGCTCATTCTTCTAAACCTAGAGAGCATCGGCCTGAACTGCTCAAACTCGCTTCAAAAGACAAACTTATCTCTGGAATCAATCTAATGAACTTGTTCTGAACTGCCTTCGTTGTAACAACATCCCTCCTGCAGTCAGGACAACAACCTGAACACAGTACGTCAGTTACCGTCTCACTAATACCTTGCAGAGTTACAGTAATTCTTCCCTTCCTACACACTCTATTCTTTTACAAGTAAATGCTGAAATTGCACTTGCTTTTCTCATTCACTGCTGTACCTGCATGTGAGTTTTCTGTGGTCTGCACAAGGACACCCAGATACCTCTGCACGTAAGCACTCTGAAGTTGCTCTCCATTTCCATAACATGTTGGATTCCTCTGATCAAAGTGGTTAATCCCATATTATCCACGTTAAACTTTAGCTGCCAGGTGTTGGCACATCCATCTAAACTGTTCATGTCCATTTGTAAATTTTCTACATCTTCATTACATCAACCTACTTCTCCACTTGTTTTAGTGTCAGCTGAAAATGTGGCTGTAGTGTTTTCTACATCCAAGTAATAAAATGGATGGTAATTTTTGGGTCATGTGGTCTGAACTCTATGCAACTACAAAAATTGCCAACCACAAACGAAACTACTATTCCATCTGTCTGCATTTTGTTGGCTCACCAGCCCTCTAGATTACCAAACACATGTCCTCTTATTTTACAGCTTAATATTTTGTGCAGCGTTTAATCAATGCCTTTCCAAAGTCCAGGTACGTTACTTCTCCAGGATCCCTATTGGCTACATTGCTAGTCACATCTTTAAAGAATTCGAGCAAACAAATGCTTAAAAATGCTGATTCTGATGTCTTCTGGTTTTACTTTGTAAATCCGTTGTTGGTAATTAATTAATTATGGAGTTTCACAATTTCCCTTAATTCCCAACAGTTTGCTCACAAACTTGCATTGACAAGTGAAGATGATTATCTTAATTCCTAACTTTTCTGTACACTCTACGTTTCCTTTCCGTGTTCCTCTGTATAGGTAAAAAGCTTTAAATGATCTGCTCCAATCGCTGTGTAATAGGCATGAGTGTCTGAATGGATTTACTCAGTTCCTGGCTTATACGCTCAATGGACTGAATGTCCCCATGGTGTTTCTACATGAAAGTATCGATGGCCGGAATGTCCTGATTTACAGATTCAAAATCTGCTTCTCCTCCTCTTGATAATACATCAGCCGCCGGAGGGATTGTGGAATATTCCTGTTGCTGTGCAACATTTTGTGGAGCTGAAAGGTCTCTTCATATTCCTTCACAAGAGGCTCGAGATACTGAACAATCACCTGAAATGGGATCGAAGGAGTGATTTGTCTTCTTCTGTTCCCATTCAACAGACTCATGAGTGAATTACTTCCACCTTTCCGTAACAAGTCTCAAATAATTTGATCTCTTTCTTTAATTCTCGTGCTGAATTGCCTCCTGTTATTCTAGTGGACCAATCTCTTTCAGTTCCTGTGTTAGAGACTTGAGAAGGCTGAATCGACTGATCGTGTTGCTGCATAACAGGATACTGGTGCCTCATGGCCTACTCTGCGTGCAGTGTTACAGAGTCGAGGGGCTGATTGGCCCCGTCCTTTAACTGTATATCAAGATTCAGGGGCTGAATAACCTCGTCCTGTTCTGGTGTAACAGGGTCGAAGTCCTGAATACCCTTCTGCTGTTCCTGTGTTACAGGCTGGAGAAATGGAATTGGCTGTGTAATTGGCTTCTGTTGCTGACTCTTTCTGGTGTTCTACTTAAAAATAAGGCCACTTTTCTTTCTTGTAAACTCTCATGCGTATTGGATCAACCTGATAATCCTTTCCATGTAAGTTAACCGCTTCATTGCAGGAATCAGATGGAGGAAGCATCTCTGATCTGTTTTCGATATAGCAATATCCTTTCTTCAGTGAGGAGACTAAATCTGTGCACACTACTCCAGATGTGATCTGATTAAGATCCTCTGCAGCATCAGCAACACTTTAACCAGTCTGCTGTAAGGTTCCCAGCCAGGTTAGAGCACACTCAGCTGTCTGGGGGAATGCATAGCATTGTTGAAAGATCATTGTCCTTCTCTACTCCAGCAGCATAGCGGGAGATCTGGTGAAAATGTCATAATAACACTTGAGAAGAATGAATGACGTGACGAGATTATCTCAACGTCCAAATAGGCTTCACCAAATATCTCAACTAAATCTACCATTCATCTCTCAAGAGTCTACATCGCTCAGATTCCACAGAATCTAGTAAGGTGAAGCTTAGAAACAGCAAGGAGAAGCAAAGATTGATGGAAGTTATATGTCAAAGTGAAAGTTGCAATACAAATGTTGGGTATGTTATAAAACAGGAAATTCGATATCCAGGTTTGTGGGTACCGAAGTAATAATTAACAGTTTCAAGCTACATCTAAACCATGGTAACCCATGTGAATAACAATGCTGGGAAAATGGATTTCATTAGAGTATGTGAAATGGTTTCCTTTAATAATATGTTGAGCACTGATGTAGAGGTGAGGCTGTTTTGAAATTGATGTTACGTGATCAGAAGAGCCAATTGAAAACCCTGCTGAAAAGGAGGTTTCAGGAATAGTAATAACAATATATTGAATTTTATATGATGTCTGAATACAAAACAGTTATTTTTGAAATTGTGGTTATAAACCTGAGTCATGCAATTCACGAATGTATGAGGCGCAAATTAGCTTCAGTAAATTAGAGAAGTACATGAAAATGATTTATTGGAAGACAGACAATGGTTGTTGTTCAATAAACACTTTAAAATGTACAATACACACATGTCCACCACAGTTCAAACAGCAAAGGGGTAAGGTGACTTAACAATAGTTCAGAAAATAAGTTAAAGATTTAATTAGATCAAAGGAAGCAGCTCAGAAAAATGCCAGATATTGTTGTAAGCCATGGGTTCAGAGACATTTGAGGAACAACAAACTGATAATGAAATTAAAAAAAATGCAAACTAAAAAGAAACTTTAGGATGACCAAACGTTTCTCTCAATACTTGATGGGAAAGTGAAGGCAAGGGCATGTGTGGAATGGGGAAAACTCACACAAGATAATTTCTTGCATAGAACTTGGAAATTACAGAGAAAATAAACAGTTACTTTCATGCCAATATTATTAGAGGCAAGATTAACTGATGGTGAAACTCAGTTTGTGTTCTCCAGTGATTGACAAAATGAAAGGAGATCGCAGTGAAGTTTAGAAAGTTCACATAGGGAGACGGACTGACACAGGGGCACGGAGAAGTGCTGCCAGGCAAGGTTAGGGAGAATCCCAAGATGTTCTCCACGTATATCAATCGGAACAGAATAAACACGAAACAACTGGGGCCCATTAGTGACCAAGGGAGCACTCTGTGTGTGAACCTGGAGAATATTGACCGGTTGTTACATGAGATCTCCATATCTGTTTTACTTGGGAGAAGGAGGATGCAGGGACAGAATTCAAGAAGATGGATTGGAGAGCTATTGACCAGACTGATATAAGATGCGAGCAGGGATTTGAGGCTTTGGCTGGTACAAAATTGGACTGATGGCCCGGTCTGGATAAGTTGCATCACAGGCTGCTGTTCGACAAAAAGCACAAAAGGCCCTGACACAAATTTTTAAGTCGAATCTGGACACAGGGAAGTTGGAGTTGCCAGATGACTGGCGAACAACTAATGTGGTCCCACTTTACAGGAAGGATGGTGGAAACAGAACGGAAAACTGTAATCCAGTTAGTATTAGATCAGTGTTAGGGCAAGTACTGGAGAAAATAGGCAAGTAGAAAATGTATCTCTATTTACAGAGGCAAGGTTTGATCAGAGGTAGTCAACATGACATCATCAGAGGGAAGTCATACGAAGTGAATGCTATTGTATGTTTTCGAGCACGTTGTTCTAATGATTTTTCACTAAGGCCTTTGACAATGCCCTATATTGGAAACTAATAAAAAAGTCATGATATCAAGGATAACTTAGTGAGTTACATCAAACATTGTCTTATTCGCATGTGACAGAGGGTTGTGAAGGAAGACTCTTCGTGTGACTGGAGACCAGTGTCTCCTATTGTACCACAGGGATCAGTGCAGTGTATCTTATTATTTGTGGTATTCATAAATGATCTAGATGTGAATGTGTTGGGGGGGGGGGGGTGAGGGAGTTTGCTAATTAAGTTTGTATTTGACACAAAGATTGGCCATGTGGTTGGCAGTGAGGAGGAAGGCGTTATGTTACAGGAAGATACAGATGGAATGGCCAGATGGTCAGATGGAATGTAACCCTGATAAACAAGTGGTGATGTACTTTGGAAGGCGGAACCAAAAATTGGGTATACAATGAATGACAGCACACGAGGAAGCTGATAGGGTCTTCCTCCGAAGATCCCTGAATGTGACTGCACAGGATAATAGGTTAAGGAAAAAGTGAGGGCTGCAGATGTTTGAGATCAGAATCAAGAAGTGTAGTTCTAGTAAAGCACAATCGGTCAGGCAGCATCCAAGGAGCGTGAGAGTTAATGTTTCGAGCATAAGCTTTTCATCAAGATTGGTGGCCGCATTCCTGATGAAGAGCTTATTCTCGAAACGTCGACTTTTGTGCTTCTCGGATGCTGGCTGATCTGCTGTGCTTTTCCAGGAATACACTTTTTGACTAAGGTTAATAGGTTAGTTAAGAAGGCAGAGGGAACCGTAGGCATAGCCTTCTTTCACCGACATATAGATTGTCAGAGCTAAAGAAGTATATGGTTAGTCTAAGATGGAATATTGTGTGTAGTTCTGAGACCCATATTACAGGAAGGATGCGATTGTAGTGGAGGCTGTGCAGAGAAGAATCACCAGGACGTTCCCTACGATGGAGCATATCAGCGATGGAAAGAGGCGTGATAAGCTCTGGTTGTTTACTTTGGAGCAGAAAGGCTGATGGAGAGATGATTCAGCAGAATGCAATTACGAGGGAGATTTTCAGAAATATTTTTGCTGTAGTCCCAAGCCTAGTGTGCAAAATCAAATCGTGTGCCATTGTGCCAAATATTTGGACATGATTACAGAATGGGGCAGCTGGCAGGAAAGTTTCTGATTTTGATTTTATGACCAGGTGTATTTTCCAGGATAAAAACAATAAGATACAGTGAAAAGCTTTCACTTGTTGCCACATAGTGATGCCATTTTGAATAATTGAAGACAATGTAATAAACAGAGGATACAGCTTGAAGAGAGTTGATGGGTTGTGAGCCAGCTCCTCACCACCGACTGCCCCTGCAACCCAACCCCTCCATGACAGTTTCATCCCCATCTACACCATACCCCACCAACAGCGAAGTTGCTGATCCTCAGGCACGATGTTTTCGACTGGGCAAATGCTCCTCAATCACCGGCTCATTGCCCCATGTACCATCCCGTTCCAATGTCAGAAACATTTCTATTACTAGTGGGGCCCACCTCATTGATGTTACCATGATACCCTTCCACTATCCGTTTCATCACCACCAGTGCAGGACCCAATCAGCAACAAGGCTCCAATCCTCAGCAATCTCCGTTTGCTGCTGGGCCCTATCTCACCCATGTTGGCTCTGCTGATGTAGCAGCTGCCAATTCCATGTCCTTTATTTGTTCTGGAAAAGTAAGGACTCACTTTCCTCCGCACTGAGCTCAGATTGAGGTCCAAACCTTGGGTCCAGCTTGAGGTCAGTGGGGTACAGAGAGAAAAGTGGGAGAAAATAAGAAAATGGAATCAGTTCAGATTGTACAAGCTCCAGAAAAGCAGCCCTTGGACCAGAACACAGGAAGAAAATGATCCTTTTATTGGCGACGAAGGCTCATGGAGTATTTCAGGAATATGTCCTTGGGTCCCAGCTATTCCCAAACATCTCAAACATTTGGTTGATGGAATCAATTGCAATATATCTCAGTCTGCTATGGTGGAAATGCATTGAGGAGATTCTCGGTCAGGATGAGAACGTGGAAGGCTCAATGTGTTTAATGACCCACTTTTTTTCTGATGTTTCTGTGCAGTCTGTGGGAAAGTTCTGTAAATGTTGTCACAAACTCTCAGATGTTAAGAAGGAGGTCTGTGCAGGGTTGACAGGACTGTGTTTCCCATTCCCTTTTCTGAAAACGAGGCTAGTGACGGGTGTTCTGTCTGGTTTTATCATTTAAGACCACGGAGCAGTTTGATATAATTGAGTGTCTTGCTTGGCCGTTTCCGAGATCATTGAAAAGATCATCACATGTCTGTGTGTCTGGAGTCACTTTTCGGCCAGACAAGGAAAACAGGGGCGATTCACTTCCTGAAAGTACGTTGGGGACGGAGAACGAAGTTTACAATCAACATTGGACGCAAGATCACTATTACTGGCACCAGATGTTAGATCCCGATATTTTAAAAATTGTTTTTAACTTCCACCAGCTGGCAGAGCATTACCCTGGTCTGGATAAGTAATCCAGTGACATTTCCAGAACAACACCATCTCCACATAAGGGCCTATCGGAAACCGCTCTGAGCAGGATAGAACTCCCACCAATTTGACTGCCGTGATGGAATTGAGGAGGTGATATTGGTCATAACGTAATTAATCTCCTCTTAAGGGACTTGTCATAGTAATTTTCCATATTTCTAGACAGATGCCAGAATTGGAACTGGAATGAAACAGCTTCCCCAGGGACACAGCTTGTTGTACATTGCCTGTGTCATATCTACTGTGTTCATATGTTTCTTCATGTCACATAGAGTGAATCAGATTGTTTAGAAACTGCCATGTGTGGTTCTGTGAGCATCCTGACGAGGTGAGGAGGATCGTAGACACAACACTTCTGGCTGCGTATGGTGTAGACACTACATCCTTGTAATTTGCACTAATGTGCAGGGCTGTTCCATTAATTAGGATGGGGGCATATGTATGACCCTCTCCTGAAGTGAGTTGCTTAAACCGTTTATGACTGGATGTGGCAGGACTGCAGAGCTTCCATCTGATCAGTTAGTCTTGTAATCATTCCACCTCGCCATCAGATGTTAGTTCCACTGTTTGGAATGTAACCAGTCAAGTGCAGTAGCTTTCTGGCTTGCCATCAGTTTTAGGGATAGACATGGTTCTGACACTGGCATTTTTACCCACACTCGTCACTGAACCATAGGTCAGTTTGATGGTCATGGTAGACTGAGGGATAATCACGGGCAAAAAGTTACAGATTATGTTTAAATATAATTCTGCTTTTGCTGTTGCTGTGGTCTACAGCACCACGTGGAATACACAGTTTGAGGTGTAATATCTCCAATACAGTTCTGCTACCTGTCCCCCAGTTCACACCGAGACGCATTCACCCATCAGCCCTGTACTCAGTTACCTACTTCGGTTTCTTATGTGGTAACACTTCCGTTTTTATATTCTCGTTCGGCTGAGGGTCTCTTCATGGTGTCACACTTACAATTTGTCTCATTACCCAACACCCTGTAACATATTCATCTGAATCCTTTCCCTTCCAGTATGTGCTACATTCAGTGTTTAGAGTGAATGCATCCCTCCCTCTGTTCTCTCCCTGACTAAGAGTAAGAGCTCTGTAATGTCAGTGATGCTAACCTTACATCATTTCAGAACTAATGAATTTGTACATCTTGTGTTATCTTTCACTTCCCGGTATATAGCGCTCCAGGTTGGACAGGAGATTTTATCAACGTTGACATATGTCTTTGAAACGTGTTGAAAAACCAGAAATTGCTGGAGAAGTTAAGCACGTCTGGCAGTATTAGTGGAGTGAAAGTAGAGTTAATCATTTGGGTCCAGTTATCATTCTTCAAGGCTCAATTTCTTTTTGATGTTCTGGTTTCAGATTTCCTGTATCCACAGTTATTTGTTTACTTGAAAATATATTTTGTTCATTTCTGGAGAAACACGGCAGATCTGGCAGCATCTGCAGTGACAGAGAAACAGAGTTAACGTTTCAAGTCCATTGTGACATTTCTTCAGAACAGAAAAGGAGTGGAAAATGAGCTTTTTAATATCTTGACAGAGGTAGAGGAGGGGTGACAGGAAACAGACGGTGTGAAGTCGCAATGCCACTGACAAATGGACTTTTGGTTGCAGTAAAAGAGAATCAAATGTAAAAAAACGAATAAAAATTAGATTGTGAATGGAAGAAATGGGTTCCTGAATTGAGTTCAAGATAAACGATTCACAAGCAGGGCAAGTCCTTTGGGAGACCAGGAGCAGGAATGCATGAAGATTGGAGAATATTCATAATGGGATCAGGCTGTTGAAGTATGGAATTGAATATTAACTCCTTCAGGCTGTAATGTACTAAAATGTAAAGTGAGGTGTTACTCGAGCTCGGGTTGTACTTCATTCGAACATTGCAGCAACCCAGGACCGAAATGTTAGCATGAGATCAACGTAGGTTACTGAAATGGGAAACAATGAGAGGGTCAGGGTTATTCCTACAGACAGAGTGGGAGTGTTCCTCAATGCAGTCTCTGTTTGGTCTCCTCAATGCAAAGGAGACTGCATTGTGAGCAGCAATGAAAGGAGATTGGATTGAAAGAGTACAAGTGAAATGCTGCTACATCTGGAATGTGTGTGTTGGGTTGTTAAGAAATGACGAATGAGTCAGCGATCTTTTCAAATGTCGAAATCTATTTCTTCTTACATGTAGACGACATAGTTCCACAACTTGGAGAGAGTAAGTACTACAGGTGCGGGAGGACAGAGTTAATAAACTTGGAGCTGGAGAAACACAGCAGACCAGACAGAATCAGAGGAGCAAAAAGGCAATATTTTGATCTTGGACATTTCGCCAGGACTGGTGAAGTGGAGGGGAGCCCAGAAATGGAGCGATGGGATAGGGAAGGTCGAAGGGTAGGTATAATGGTGGTAGGTACAAGCAGGTATGTGGTTACTGTGATTGGACAGTGGGAAGATTGGAGCAGATATGTGAGTCAGAAGATGGGCAGGTGGATCTGGTCAGGGAGAAGGACATGGGATAAGGCTGCAGATGGAATGACTTTTAGCTGCTGCAGTCAATATTGAGGCCATTGGGATATCAGCTCCAATGGTAATCTCTCAGGTTGTGTTCCACTGGCAGTGGACAGGCTAAGTTCGGGCATGTCGCCGTATGAGTTGGAGAGGGATTTGGGGGAGGAATCAAAATGGATGGTAACAGGAAATTCGGGTTTATTGTGTGCAGACCACTGATGCTGCCTCAGCAAAGCCTGATCCTGCGCCCTCCAACCCCCAAGCTCGTCTCCAACTCCAACTCTGTATCAGGTAGAGGAAAAGGGAGACTCAGGGAAATATTCATGGAACATTTGCTGTCTGCACGCTTTAACCAACCCAACATTCCAGTTGCCATCCATTTCAATTACTCCCCCACACCCCCACACCCCCGATCCGTGCTCATCCCGCGACAGATTCATCCTTGGCCTCCTCCACTGTCAGAGTGAGGCCAAACAGAAACTGGAGAACACAACCTGATATTTCAGCGGGAGAGATTACAGCTCAATGATATCAATATTGATTTCACCGGCTTCAAACTCTCTTCACCCACAGCCTCATCCCATGTCCACCTTCCCTGACCTGACTAAGCTGTCCATCTTACCATTGTCATATCCGCTGAACCCTTCCCACTGCCCAATCACAATATCCCCCACTTTCATTCCCTCTCGCCATCTCACCGACCCTTCTCCCAGCCCCATGCCCCTCCCTCTATTTACTTCCCAGCTCCGCCCCCCCCTCCCCGCCTCAATCCTGATGAAGTCTTTCAGCCTGAAATGTTGACGTTCCTGTTCCCACGACGCTGTATGACCTGCTGCGCATTTTCAGCTTCATATGTATTGGCATACGTTGAGAGCTCCGCAGCAACAGATTTTATTGTGCTTTTTATACATTTTTAAATTCTGTTTACTGACAAGCTGAACTCAACATTCTCACTATAGTGTCAAGGTAACAGTATCTTTGTCCCTAATGTTCCTGTCTGCTTCGAACTGGTTTCCTTTGTTTCAACCGTACTTTGAAGTCTGCTGTTCACAATGACATTGAAAATTTAACTCTTGTTATGTTGTAGCTTAATCACACCATGTCCAATGTACATCACAACTTCCTTGTTCTTATACTACACACGTCTATTCATAAACCCAAGGATCCATTAAGTCCTTCTATACAAAAGTTTCAACTTGCCTGACCATTTATAACTTCGTCTTCCGTGTGTCTCTCCTTAAACGTGGTTTGTTACAGTGACCAGTCCTCCCTCACTCCAAAGTTTCTTGAAAGATCACCAACAATGCCTCCACAATTACCTTCGATATCTCTTTCGAACTACGAGGTGTAGTCCAAGTGGTCTCGGTGATTGATCCAACTTCACCTTCCCCAGCAACTTCTCCTTACTGGTGGTCACGATACTCACCTCTCTCCCTTGACTCTCTTGAAGTTCTGGCATTTTGCTGTTGTCTTCCACCGTGAATACTGATGCAAAGTACATATTCAATTCCACTTTGCTTTCCATAACTATTCAAACCTCATTTTCCAACAGTCCTTTATTTGTTCTTCACTTCGTCTTCCCCTTGTTATATACCCAAAGATCTCTTGCAATATCCTTTTACATGATTACCAATCGCAATATCTTATTTCACCTTCTCCTCCCATTTGCTGTTATTAGTTATCCACGTTGGAATTTATAGACTTCGTAATCGTCTAGATTCCCAATAATCTTCACCAAATTGTGAGCATTTTCTTTTACTTTTATGCTGTCCCTGAGCTCGTTATCACTCATGGCTGCCTTGTCGTCCGCTGAATGTCTTTATTTTTACTTGGGATGAATTTCTGATGTGCTGCTGAATTATCTCCAGAAACCCTTGTCTTGCTGCTTCACCATCTTCTCGTGCTCGGCTCCCCTCCAACTAACTCTGGCTAGCTCCTCCCTCATGTATTTTAGTTACATTAATCAAATAAATGAAATCTCATCCAAAAGTGAGCAATAGCTGTAAACTGAAGGAGGGACGTTTGAGACATGGGACGCGAAGAACGATTGGAGGATTTATTAACTAGATCAAAAGACAGAGAGAGAGAGAGAGAGAGAATATAGACGTGGAGATGTAAAAATAGAGAAGTCTACATGATTGATAGAAGTAGATGTACTTCTGTATTTGCTTTGTCAATTGATGTGTGCTGTGGTCCTTTGTACAGTGTATGTGCAACAGATTAATATGTTGAAATGTGGGTCTTATGCCAGAACTTTTATCTCCATCAATATGACAGGCAACAGCTGTTGACAGAACCCAGCAGGCCAATGTATATGTTTCCCGGTAGAAAATGGATTAACTGAAATCAATTGGAACACCAGAAGCAGGAATTTATAACATACATCCTGATAAGAATTAGAGATGAGGTCTGGGAATGCAAGAAAGAGGCAGGAGGCAGCGGGCACGTTGAGAGAAGGGGAACATAACTTATCAGTTGAAGATTAAATAACATATTAATATTTTATAAAGTTTGTACACCGCATGCATCATTTTTGTTAACTATGTCTCTCTTGTTCATTCTGAATATGGTGCACACATATGAGCAAACTTATCAATCTGGACACACACACAGACACCCACACACAGACACCCACACACATACACACACACACACAGACACACACACACTCACACACACACAAACACACAGACACACACACACGCACACACGCACACACAGATCAATCATTTTTCGGCCATTCCCTTTCAAATTATCCTGTTTTATTTACATTGTCACTGGCCATTCCTTCTTCCGAATATATTCCGTTTCTTTCTCTGCATTTTATTTTATTCAGTCTGTCAAGAAGACCTTGGGGACTGGGGGATGTCACTTTACTCGTCATCAGTCTCCACAGTCACTGTCTTCTATTCCTTTCTGATTCTTAGCCCATGAAAAATACATACTGTATCTGAGCCTTGAATCCCAATGAACAGGTCATTTATTTTAGATGCCCTATAGTATGGAAACAGGCCCTTTGGCCCAACAAGTCCACACCAACCCTCGAAGATTAACCCACCCAGGCACATTCCCCTATCCTACATTCACCCCTGACATTATGGGCAATTTAGCATGGCCAATTCGCCTAACCTGCACATCTTTGGACTGTGGGAGGAAACTGGAGCACCCGGAGGAAACCCACGCAGATACGAGGAGAATGTGCAAACTACACACAGACAGTTCCCCAAGGCTGTTCAGTAAACAGAACGTTCACTTTTGGGCTAATGCTGCAGCAAACCTAAAAAAGAAAAGGCATACAAATTGTGCAAAAAGATGTTTGCACCTTTACAAATAAATTATTGAATTACATTGTGCAAACGATAATTAACTGATAAGAGGTATGAGAGTAACATCCAGAGAAATCCATACTTCTTGTGTATGTTCAGATCAGTTGTGCCCAGAGCCAGTTTTTATATTGGAAGCTGTTGTGGTGAAGGAGACTTCAGTGTGGTAAAAACATCTCGATTGTCTCTGTGTACTGATGATTATTCAGGCAAGTTACTATCCTATCCTCGCTATTGTTAGTGTACCTGGTGAGTTTATCTCTGCCCATTTACTAATTCTCTAACTCGTTGTCAACGTCATCGTTTTCTCTGCCATGTTTATTTGGCAAAGATCCAAACTATTGTCTTCGCTTTCAATCACATACTCCATTTCTATTCCATGAATTTCATATCCTTCGCTTACAAACATCTGAGGAGATACAAAAGTGTCCATAACCACGATTACCCCATTTTGTCCTGAGTTGATTTCTATCTCAATATTCCGTCTACCACAAAACCTGTCCACTCCCACCTTGACAATATCCCCAGTTTTCTGCCTTAACGCTGTTTCTGAATAAACCATCATCCACACCTTTCCAGTTACAATTCTCTTCTGGCAACTCTTCTCATTACACATGGTTTGATCGCAAAATGTTTCTTAACTCGACCTGGACCTACGCCAGGTGCAAAGTATGAGGTCAGTTGGATTCCAAAATGAGAATGTCACAGCTTTGTGTCAACTGTTTCAGCATAACCTGTAACCTCGCATGAGGGAGAGGACTATGCTGTCAGCGACCAGGAAGTGACAGTTTCATTGAACTGTTTTGATTCGAGAACTTTCTGAGCAGGAGTGGGTGTCACGTCAATCATCTCCCAATTGCATTATTCCGATGTATTCACAAAGTGACGGAATCCATCGCTGCCTCCTGCTGAGGGTAATACCTTCATGCTGTCTCCACAATGGAAGGTACCGAAAATCTTTCAGAAATACTATGGGACAGATTGACTGGTGAAAATAAGAAACTGCTTGATTAGATTTAATAAAGAGAACTTACACAAAAAGCGAATTAAAATGAAAGTTGGCAAGTTACTGCACCAGTAACTTTCCAGTGCGAGCAGCAGCGAAGGTAAGACCGTTTGGTTTTAAAAGTGCTTACCGGTAGCGGGCAGCGGTGTTTTTTATTCTCTCTCTTCACAGAAAGAGCGGGAGCACCAGGGGGAAGTGACGACGACCAGAGGGGCAGCCGAGACCCGGAAGCAGTTAGTGTAAGCTTACCTGGGTAGGTTTTTTCCCCCTTTAAAAGCGCGAAGGAGAGGATGACTTACCAGGGGTAAGTAACGGGGCTCAGGTCTCTGGCACCGAGCCTGTCCCCGTTACTCAGAAGGGAAGGGTGAAGAAGAGCAGAGCAGTAGTAATTGGGGACTCGATAGTTAGGGGCACAGATAGGCGGTTTTGTGGGAACGAGAGAGACTCACGATTGGTATGTTGCCTCCCAGGGGCAAAGTACGTGATGTCTCTGATCGTGTTTTCCGGGT
This sequence comes from Chiloscyllium plagiosum, assembly GCF_037043375.1. Taxonomy (NCBI): domain Eukaryota; kingdom Metazoa; phylum Chordata; class Chondrichthyes; order Orectolobiformes; family Hemiscylliidae; genus Chiloscyllium; species Chiloscyllium plagiosum. Next base: position 102,721,296 of record NW_028270151.1, on the reverse strand, counting down.
CCTGGAGGGGGAGGGGGAGCAGCCCGAAGTCGTGGTCCATATTGGCACCAACGACATAGGTAGGAGGAGTGCCGAGGATGTTAGACAGGCTTTCAGGGAGCTAGGTTGGAAGCTCAGAGTTAGAACGAACAGAGTTGTTGTCTCTGGTTTGTTACCCGTGCCACGTGATAGAGATTCGAGGAATAGGGAAAGAGAACACTTAAATGCGTGGCTACAGGGATGGTGCAGGAGGGAGGGATTCCGGTTTTTGGATAACTGGGGTTCTTTCTGGGGACGGTGGGACCTCTATAAACAGGATGGTCTACACCTGAACCTGAGGGGCACCAGTATCCTTGGGGGGAGGTTTGCTAGTGCTCTTGGGGGGGGTTTAAACTAACTCTGCAGGGGCATGGGAACCCAGATTGTAGCTTCAGGGTGCAGGGCCTGGAGTGTAGGGAGGTTAGGAACATGGCATCAATTTCCAAGGAGGGTGTCTGTAAACAGGAAAGTGGCTTGAAGTGTGTATACTTCAATGCAAGAAGTATACGAAATAAGGTAGGTGAACTTGCAGCGTGGGTTGGTACCTGGGACTTCGATGTTGTGGCTATTACGGAGACATGGCTCGAACAGGGACAGGATTGGCTGTTGCAGGTTCCAGGATTTAAATGTTTTAGTAGGGTCAGAGGTGGGGGTAAAAGAGGGGGAGGTGTGGCATTGCTTGTCAAAGATAGTATTACAGTGGTGGAAAGGACGATGGATGAGGACTTGCCATCTGAGGTAGTTTGGGCTGAGGTTCGGAATAGGAAAGGTGAGGTCACCCTGTTAGGAGTCTTTTACAGGCCTCCCAATAGTCCTAGAAACGTAGAAGAAAGGATAGGGAAGGTGATTCAGGAGATGAGTGACAGTAATACGGTGGTGGTTATGGGGGACTTTAACTTTCCTGATATTGATTGGGAAAGCTATAGCTCAAGTTCGTTAGATGGGTCAGTGTTTGTTCAATGTGTGCAGGAGAGTTTCCTGACACAATATGTAGACAGGCCAACAAGAGGTGAGGCCATACTGGATTTGGTTCTGGGTAACGAACCAGGCCAGGTGTTGGAATTAGAGGTAGGTGAGCACTTTGGGGATAGTGACCATTATTCGGTGATTTTTACTCTCGTGATGGAGAGGGATAAATGTGTACTACAAGGCAAGAGTTATAGCTGGGGTCAGGGAAATTATGATGCGGTGAGGCATGACTTAGGATGTGTGGCTTGGAAAAGTAGACTCCAAGGCAAGAGTGTAAATGATATGTGGAGCTTGTTCAAGGAGCAACTATTGAGTGTCCTTGATAATTATGTACCTGTCAGGCAGGGAGGAAAGGGTCGTGCGAGGGAGCCGTGGTTTAATAAGGAATTGGAATCCCTTGTAAAATGGAAGAGGGCGGCCTATCTCAAGATGAGACGTGAAGGTTAAATTGGGGCGATTGAGAGTTATAGGGTAGCCAGGAAGGACCTGAAGAGAGAGCTAAGAGCAGCAAGGAGGGGACATGAAAGGTCCTTAGTCGGTAGGATTAGGGAAAACCCTAAGGCTTTCTATAGGTATGTTAGGAATAAAAGAATGACTAGGGTAGGAATAGGTCCAGTCAAGGATAGTAGTGGGAAGTTGCGTGTGGAGGCGGAAGAGATTGGGGAGACACTGAATGAATACTTTTCTTCATTATTTACTCAGGAACAGGGCATTGTCGTCGATGTGAATACTCAGTCACAAATAAGTAGAATGGATGGCTTTGAGGTATGTAGAGAAGAGGTGTTGGAAATCCTGGAAAAGGTGAAAATAGATAAGTCCCCTGGGCCTGATGGCATTTATCCTAGGATTCTCTGGGAAGCAAGGGAGGAGATTGCAGAGCCATTGGCCTTGATTTTTATGTCCTCTTTGTCTACAGGAGTAGTGCCAGAAGACTGGAGGATAGCAAATGTGGTTCCCTTGTTCAAAAAGGGGAGTAGGGATAACCCTAGTAACTATAGGCCGGTGAGTCTCACTTCTGTTGTGGGCAAAGTCTTAGAGAGAATTGTAAGGGATAGTATTTATGCACATCTGGATAGGAATAATGTGATCAAGGATAGTCAGCATGGTTTTGTGAAGGGCAGGTCGTGCCTCACAAACCTTATTGAATTCTTTGAAAAGGTGACGAAGGAGGTTGATGAGGGGAAAGCGGTAGATGTGGTATATATGGATTTTAGTAAGGCGTTTGATAAGGTTCCCCATGGTAGGCTACTGCAGAAAATACGGAGATATGGCATTGAGGGTGAGTTGGAGGTTTGGATTAGGAATTGACTGGATGGAAGAAGACAGAGGGTAGTAGTTGATGGCAAAGTTTCTTCATGGAGTGCCGTCACTAGCGGTGTTCCGCAAGGATCTGTTTTGGGACCATTGCTGTTTGTCATTTTTATAAATGACCTAGAAGAGGGGTTAGAAGGTTGGGTGAGCAAGTTTGCGGATGATACGAAAGTCGGAGGAGTTGTTGACAGTGAGGAAGGATGTGGCAGGTTACAGCAGGATATAGAGAAGCTGCAGAGCTGGGCAGAAAGGTGGCAAATGGAATTCAATGTAGCTAAATGTGAGGTGATTCACTTTGGGAAGAATAACAAAAAGATGGGGTACTGGGCTAATGGTCGGATACTTGGTAGTGTGGATGAGCAGAGGGATCTTGGTGTCCATGTACACAGATCTCTGAAAGTTGCCACCCAGGTAAATAGTGCGGTGAGGAAGGCATATGGCGTACTGGCTTTTATTGGTAGAGGAATTGAGTTCCGGAGTCCTGAGGTCATGATGCAGTTGTATAAAACTCTGGTGCGGCCGCATCTGGAATATTGTGTGCAGTTTTGGTCGCCATACTATAGGAAGGATGTGGAGGCACTGGAAAGGGTGCAGAGGAGGTTTACCAGGATGTTGCCTGGTATGGAAGGAAGATCGTATGAGGAGAGACTGAGACACTTGGGGCTGTTTTCATTAGAGAAAAGAAGGTTTAGGGGTGACTTGATTGAGGTGTACAAGATGATTAGGGGGTTAGATAAGGTTGACAGTGTGAACCTTTTCCCGCGTATGGAGTCGGGTATTACAAGGGGGCATAGCTTTAAATTAAGGGGGGTAGATATAGGACTGAAGTTAGGGGTAGGTTCTTCACTCAGCGAGTCGTAAGTTCATGGAATGCCCTGCCAGCAGCAGTGGTGGACTCTCCCTCTTTATGGGCATTTAAGCGGGCATTGGATAGGTATATGGAGGATAGTGGGTTAGTATAGGTTAGGTGGGCTTGGATCGGCGCAACATCGAGGGCCAAAGGGCCTGTACTGCGCTGTATTCTTCTATGTTCTATGTTCTATGTTCAAATGAGATCCATTCCAGAGTTTTCAGAGAAGTGGCATTAGAGCTAGTGAAAGAGTTATAGAGTCATACAGGACCGAAAAAGACCCTTCGGTCCAACCAAGCCAGGCTGACTATTCCAATTCCAAACTAACTTAGTCCCACCTGCCCGCTCTTCGCCTATATCCCTCCAAACCTTTCCTATTCATGTAATTATCCAAATGTCTTTTAAATGTTGTAATGACAAGAAAGAAGTATTGATTACCCTTCAAATTAGACTCTGGAAATTCTGGTTCCTGCAGACTGGAAAGTAGCTATTGTAATCCTAAATATTTAAAACTGGAGTGGGAAGGGAAACAAAATAAAAACGGGTACGTTGATGTCACGTCTGAGGAAAATATTAGAACTTAGTGTGAGAAAGTTTATAACTCGATACTTGGGAAATCACAGTGTGACTTGGCAGAGTCAGCTTAGATTTAGAAACATGAAATCATCGTTTAGAAACCTTTGGAGTTTGTTAGTTAATGCATCCAAAAAAGAGATGCAGTGGGAGTGGTGTATTTGAATTTGCAGATTGTTTTTTACATCGTTGCTAACAACTGAACAAAGAAAGTTAGAGAACATTGATAAGGTGCGGACGGGGGCAGCTGGCTATGCCACATGGATTGAGAATTGGTCAGTGGAAGCAATACAGTGCTTCTTGCACTTTTATTGACTGAAGGCAGTTACTCATGGGATATCACATGTTTCAATGTTTGAACCACAACAATTTGCAAGGCATAGAAATGATTCGGATGTGAGAAATAAACTACATGCATATCATTTTGTATTGATTAAATGGTACAAGCTTGAGAAGTCTTATTTTTCAAAAGGACCTGAATGTCCTTAATCACGAGTCACCAAAAATAGCACCTCCAAGGGCGTTAAGTATTGAGCATCTTGTATGGTATGTTG